>NC_136962.1:2193442-2195942 GCF_032717465.1 Coenobita brevimanus
CATTTTCCTTAGCTAGAGTGTTCATTGGTGTTGAAGCAGGCAGAGGTTCAGACGTCTGAGCGGACTTGCCTTTCTTGGGAAGTTTGGAGTCATTTTTGCATTTCTTGAGCTCTAAAGCTCGTTTTGCATTGCGTTCCTCTTCCAGCAACTGGATTGTGGCTGATGAAGAAAGAGCAAAGGTCTTGTCTCTCAGTTTTTTTGTACTTAGGACCTTGTGTTTTACGTGGTGATGGGAACCACGTATAGTTTTTAAATGCAGGGTTGATAGTTGATCCTTGTTTGGGCGTGTTCTTCATGCTTGGTGATAGCAATGTCTCTTTTGATGGTATTCTGAAGTTAACCAGCTTTTTTTTTGTAAGAGAAACGTTTTTACTTTATCAGTCAGGGCCAAACCACATGCTGTTGGTCTGGAATGCATAGAAGGTTGAATGTTATTATACGTAGAGTCCACACATTCTGCTTCTTGAAGTCCTTGCTGGACTAGAGATGCTTGGGGAGAGTCAGTTTGTACACCAGTATGCACATGAGTCAGAAAATCAGTCTGTGTCCCTTTCTCTACTATACCACCTTGATCAGTTCCATCAAATAGTAGTGTAGAGCAAGCCTTCATTGCTTCAGGTGTGATCTTTGAATAGTCAGGAGCCTCAGGATCAAATGGATCAAGTCCACATTTCCGGAAACCATTAACAGTGTTTTCCTTCTTGCAAGCCTTCTTATACATAGAGAGAAAGACTGGAGCAAAGTAAGTCTGGTTAAGTGTTTCATCAGGGTGATCCTCTTGCCAATCTGCAGCTGCTGTCCTCCAAGCCTTTTTCAAGGGACCAAACACTGAGACGTCAAGTGGTTGCATGAAGTGAGTTGAGTTTGGGGGCAACCCATACAATATTATCTGTAAATCCTTGAGATCTTTAGCCAAGTGAAAGTTAACCCTGGTCGACTGATTGACCACCGTGGTCGATCACTGATTGGATTCAAACACAGCACAGTATATAAGAAAGTGTAGACACCAGGAAAATTATGAACTCAGTAACACTATCTATCTATCTGTTGCCAGACGCCTCAATCCCGTTTGGGGTGGCCACAAACAAAAGCTTAAAAATGATGTCATGTCGCATGAATTCAGTCATTTTGGAAGAATAATATTTTGTGATCGAATTCTAACACAAAGAGGATTTTGGGTTTAGTATCCGATCACCTGTCCTTGCTAGGACAATGTGCAATTTAAACAAGTATGTCGATTATCCTAGTGTTATTCCAACATTCCACAACAACATGATATCATTAAATTAAACAGAAAACGTAAGGAAATATAATTTTAGCATTTATGACAAATGTACTGTGCTTACGGACTTCGGTAAGAATAGGGAGAAAATAGACAACATCTTATCTTTCGAGTATAGTAGAAGCTAAATTATTTATCTCATTTACTTGTAGTTTTTCTAGTAGCAGTTTTTATTCAAGAAAAATTGAAAGTGATCGGGCACTAACAGTGATCGGATACTAACGCTCCTACCCTATATGTTAAAAACCGTTAAAAAATAAGATCATGGGTGCTATGGAGGGAAAAAAAATCCTCAAGGTGGAGAGATGGCAACTTGACGGCAGATGAAGGTGAGTAGAGTGTAATAAGTCGGAAAATAGAAGGGATTAAGGGGGAGAAGGATTTAGTTTAGTTATCCCTCTAAAGTGTTTGTTTACATTCGTTTTCTCTGATGGTACTGAGGTCCGTTTTCTGTTTTATTTCATCGTAAGCTGTAAATTTATTATCATTATTATCGTCTTCGTTATTATTATTATTATTATGTATTATCACGTCATCATCACCACCGCAGTATTATTATTATTATTATTATCTTTGTGTTAGAATTCGATCACAAAATATTATTCTTCCAAAATGATTGAATTCATGCGACATGACATCATTTTTAAGCTGACATGTGTTACTGGGTTCATAATTTTCCTGGTGTCTACACTTTCTTATATACTGTGCTGTGTTAGTGTGTGGTGAAATGCTGAAGCATGGGGGAGAGATAGTAGTAGAATGGATGTGGAAGATGTGCAGATTGGCCTGGGAGGAAGGTAGAGTCCCGGAGGATTGGAAGTCAGGTATAATTATTCCCTTGTACAAAGGAAAAGGGGAAAAAGAAGTGTGTGGTAATCATAGGGGCATTTGTCTTCTTAGTATAATAGGAAAAGTGTATGGTAGGATACTTATTGACAGAGTTAGAGAAAGAACAGAGGAATTAGTTGGAGAAGAACAGGGAGGCTTTAGGAAGGGAAGAGGTTGTGTAGATCAGTGTATGGTAGGATACTTATTGACAGAGTTAGAGAAAGAACAGAGGAATTAGTTGGAGAAGAACAGGGAGGCTTAAGGAAGGGAAGAGGTTGTGTAGATCAGTGTATGGTAGGATACTTATTGACAGAGTTATAGAAAGAACAGAGGAATTAGTTGGAGAAGAACAGGGAGGCTTTAGGAAGGGAAGAGGTTGTGTAGATCAGA
>NC_136962.1:2200942-2203442 GCF_032717465.1 Coenobita brevimanus
TAATTCTCTCTCTCTCTCTCTCTCCCTCTCCCTCTCCCTCTCTCTCTCTCTCTCTCCTGTTAATAGATAGATAGATAGGTTAGGTAGGTAGATAGATAGACAGACAGATAGATAGATAGATAGATTGAGGTATGGATATAGGTAGGTAGGTAGGTTGATAGATAGATAGGAAGACTGATAGATAGATAGATAGAAATGGGCGGTCACGTTAATGAGTAGGGACGTCACGGGAGACTGACTGAGAAAAGAAAACAGATTAGTGTGTGTGTGTGTGTGTGTGTGTGTGTGTGTGTGAGAGAGAGAGATGATGATGTATGTTTGTTTGTGTGTGTGTGTGTGTGTGTGAGAGAGAGAGATGATGATGTATGTTTGTTTGTGTGTGTGTGTGTGTGTGTGAGAGAGAGAGATGATGATGTATGTTTGTTTGTGTGTGTGTGTGTGTGTGTGTGCGTGTGTGTGTGAGAGAGAGAGAGAGATGATGATGATGTATGTGTTTGTTTGTGTGTGTGTGTGTGTGTGCTTATGTGTGTGTGTGCGTATGTACAGCACAGTATGTGTGTGGGGCACTCTGTCTGTCTCTGTCTGTCTGTTTGTCTGTCTGTCTGTCTGTCTGTCTGTCTCTCTCTCTCTCTCACTTTTCAAGCATGTTGTTTGTGTCGATTTGGCCTTGAGAGAGAGAGACAGACAGACAGACAGAGAGAGAGAGAGAGGAAGTATGTCTATCTCTCTGTAGGTAGGAAGGTAAGTAGATAAGGTGAAAGAGATGGAGGAGGAGGAAGAGATAGGAAGTAAGTATGTCTGTAAGTAGGTAGGTAGGTAGGGAGTAGGTAGGTACAGTAGGTAGGTAGGTAGGGAAGTAGGTAGGTAGGTAGGGAAGTAGGTAGGTAGGTAGGGAAGTAGGTAGGTAGGTAGATAGGGAAGTAGGTAGGTAGATAGGGAAGTAGGTAGGTAGGTAGGTAGGGAAGTAGGTAGGTAGGTAGATAGGGAAGTAGGTAGGTAGATAGGGAGGTAGGTAGATAGGGAAGTAGGTAGGTAGATAGGGAAGTAGGTAGGTAGATAGGGAAGTAGGTAGGTAGGTAGATAGGGAAGTAGGTAGGTAGGTAGGTAGATAGGGAAGTAGGTAGGTAGATAGGGAAGTAGGTAGGTAGGTAGGGAAGTAGGTAGGTAGGTAGATAGGGAAGTAGGTAGGTAGGTAGGGAAGTAGGTAGGTAGGTAGGTAGATAGGGAAGTAGGTAGGTAGGTAGGGAAGTAGGTAGGTAGGTAGATAGGGAAGTAGGTAGGTAGGGAAGTAGGTAGGTAGATAAGGAAGTAGGTAGGTAGGTAGGTAGGGAAGTAGGTAGGTAGGTAGATAGGGAAGTAGGTAGGTAGATAGGGAAGTAGGTAGGTAGGTAGGGAAGTAGGTAGGTAGGTAGATAGGGAAGTAGGTAGGTAGATAAGGAAGTAGGTAGGTAGGTAGGTAGGGAAGTAGGTAGGTAGGTAGGGAAGTAGGTAGGTAGGTAGGTAGGGAAGTAGGTAGGTAGGGAAGTAGGTAGGTAGGTAGGGAAGTAGGTAGGTAGGCAAATTGGTGGGGAGGAAGGGAAAGAGAGAGAGAGAGAATTTTCATAGTTGCTTTATTCATTGTGTGTGTGTGTGTGTGTGTGTGTGTGTGTGTAATTGATAGACAGATACATACATACGTACACTGATGGACAGACAGACAGATAGATAGAAATAGACAGACGAATAGATAGATAGGCAAGTAGGTATGCTAAACAGATAGATAGATAAAGGGATAGATAGACAGAGGGATAGATAGGTAGATGGACAGATAGATAGATAGATAGACAGAGGGATAGACAGATAGATAGATAGATAGACAGAGGGATAGATAGAAAGACAGATAGACAGATAGATAGATAGACATAGATACATACAGATAGACAGACAGATAGATAGATAGGCAGCTGGGTAAAGATGCTAAATAGATAGATATAGAGAGAGTGACAGACAGGGATAGATAGATAGATAGATAGATAGACAGACTGACAGACGAACAGATAGATAGATAGAAAGAAAGATACACAGGCAAGAAGACAGAAATGCTAAATAGATATAGATAGATAGACAGATAGACAGACAGACAGCTAGATAGACTGACATACACAGGCAGGTAGGTAGAAATACTAAATAGATAGACAGTGATAGATAAACAGGTGATGATAGACAGATAGATAGATAGATTTTCTCTCTCTCGTCTATTTAGCAGGCAGATAGCAACGTACTCTTGTCTTTATCGTGTGACACAGATAAGAGAGAGAGTACCAGGTGTGGAGATAGTGAGAGAGAGAGAGAGAGAGAGAGAGGAAGTATGTCTATCTCTCTGTAGGTAGGAAGGTAAGTACAGTAGATAAGGTGAAAGAGATGGAGGAGGAGGAAGAGATAGGAAGTATGTCTGTAAGTAGGTAGGTAGGTACAGTAGGTAGGTGGGTAGGTAGGGAAGTAGGTAGGTGGGTAGGTAGGG
>NC_136962.1:2220942-2225942 GCF_032717465.1 Coenobita brevimanus
TACATACAATCACACTTACAAGCACTTCTCACCCTACATACAATCACACTTACAAGCACTTCTCACCCTACATACAATTACACTTACAAGCACTTCTCACCCTACATACAATCACACTTACAAGCACTTCTCACCCTACATACACTTACAATTACCCTACATACACTTACAAGCACTTCTCACCCTACATACAATTACACTTACGAGCACTTCTCACCCTACATACAATTACAAGCACTTCTCACCCTACATACAATTACACTTACAAGCACTTCTCACCCTACATACAATTACACTTACAAGCACTTCTCACCCTACATACACTTAAAAGCACTTCTCACCCTACATACAATACACTTACAAGCACTTCTCACCCTACATACAATTACACTTACAAGCACTTCTCACCCTACATACAATTACACTTACAAGCACTTCTCACCCTACATACAATTACACTTACAAGCACTTCTCACCCTACATACAATTACACTTACAAGCACTTCTCACCCTACATACACTTACAAGCACTTTTCACCCTACATACAATCTCTACCACACAGCCTAAGCCACTTGGTAGTGATACATTGGCTGTGTCGTCCCCACTTCGGTAGGGATAGGCCGGTCCTGCAGTGGATACTCAAACGGCTGATGATGATGATAGTTAGATAGATAGATGAGAAATAATATTGTGATTATTGTTATTGTTATTACTACTACTACTACTGTTACTACTACTACTACTACTACTACTATACTATTACTACTACTACTACTACTGTTACTACTACTACTACTACTACTACTGTTACTACTATTACTACTACTACTACTACTATTATTACTATTATTACTATTACTACTGTTACTACTACTACTACTACTACTAGTTACTACTACTACTACTACTACTACTGTACCCCTCACAGGTGCCGGCGTAGGTACAGTGGTCATATCCTTCCTGCTATGCACCTACTACAACGTCATCATTGCCTGGGCACTCTTTTTCTTGGTCAAATCCTTCGCCAAGAATTTACCGTGGAACAATTGCAATGCGACATGGGTTACGGATTGCTTTGATGGATATGGGGGCAACGTGACCTACCCTGCTGGTGCCATGTCACCTACTGAGGTCTTCTTCAAGTATGTCCTTCTATCTATCTGTCTATCTATCTATCTATCATCATCATCGGGACCTCCTTTCCCACCCTAGGGCAGGGTGAGGAGTAGCAATGTCCAGACAGCCCAAATTTACTCAATCCAATGGGCCACACTTCCATTCACTCACCATTCAAGCCCCTGGAATCCTGGCTCTATCTGATACACCACGTTCTGTAGCTTCACATAAACGTATCCGATAGAGTCAATGGGCCACACTTCCATTCACTCACCATTCAAGCCCCTGGAATCCTGGCTCTATCTGATACACCACGTTCTGTAGCTTCACATAAACGTATCCGATAGAGTCAATGGGCCACACTTCCATTCACTCACCATTCAAGCCCCTGGAATCCTGGCTCTATCTGATACACCACGTTCTGTAGCTTCACATAAACGTATCCGATAGAGTCAATGGGCCACACTTCCATTCACTCACCATTCAAGCCCCTGGAATCCTGGCTCTATCTGATACACCACGTTCTGTAGCTTCACATAAACGTATCCGATAGAGTCAATGGGCCACACTTCCATTCACTCACCATTCAAGCCCCTGGAATCCTGGCTCTATCTGATACACCACGTTCTGTAGCTTCACATAAACGTATCCGATAGAGTCAATGGGCCACACTTCCATTCACTCACCATTCAAGCCACTGGAATCCTGGCTCTATCTGATACACCACGTTCTGTAGCTTCACATAAACGTATCCGATAGAGTCAATGGGCCACACTTCCATTCACTCACCATTCAAGCCCCTGGAATCCTGGCTCTATCTGATACACCACGTTCTGTAGCTTCACATAAACGTATCCGATAGAGTCAATGGGCCACACTTCCATTCACTCACCATTCAAGCCCCTGGAATCCTGGCTCTATCTGATACACCACGTTCTGTAGCTTCACATAAACGTATCCGATAGAGTCAATGGGCCACACTTCCATTCACTCACCATTCAGGCCCCTGGAATCCTGGCTCTATCTGATACACCACGTTCTGTAGCTTCACATAAACGTATCCGATAGAGTCAATCCGGACGCTGTCACGTTAAAAAGGGGTGCCCAATCCCTGATCATGCACTCCTCACAACGTTCATCCAGCCAGCTCGATCTCTTGTCAGTCCCCTAGCCTCACCAACTTCCATACCTCTCTTCCTCACACACTCATCCACCACATCCCTCCACCTTCTCCTTGGCCTACCTCGCCTCCTCCCCCTCCACCTTCTCCTTGGCCTACCTCGCCTCCTCCCCCTCCACCTTCTCCTTGGCCTACCTCGCCTCCTCCCCCTCCACCTTCTCCTTGGCCTACCTCGCCTCCTCCCTCCTTCAAATTCATCCAGCCAGCTCGATCTCTTGTCAGTTCCCTAGCCTTACTGACTTCCAAACCTCTCTTCCTCACACACTCATCCACCACATCCCTCCAGATGAGATACATAGATGCCTGGAAGAAAGATTGAAAGCAGATTGTAGTGAGAGAAGGAAGGTGATAGATAGACAGATAGATAAAGGGATGAGACAAGAAAGGTAATAGATAGACAGGTAATTAAGAGATGAGACAAGAAAGGTAATAGATAGACAGGTAATTAAGAGATGAGACAAGAAAGGTAATAGATAGACAGGTAATTAAGAGATGAGACAAGGAAGGTAATAGATAGACAGGTAGGTAAGAGATGAGACAAGGAAGGTAATAGATAGATAGATAGATAGAGAGATGGAGAGGTGTTCTTCAAGTACGTGGATAGATGGAGTGACAGGATGAGATAGATATAATATTCGTTAGTAATTGTAGTGAAGTTGTATATAGGTGAGACAGGGAAGGTAATAGATAGACAGGTAGATAGATACATAGACAGACAGATAGATAGATAAATAGATAGAGGATGAGATAGATTTTTCAATAGTAAAGTTGTGTGATTTTTTGTGTAGTATACATGTGTACGCATATCTGTCTGTACGTATTTATGTACGTATCCCTGTATGTACGTATTCTATCAGTGTATGTATTTATGTATGTACGTTTTTTGTGTACGTATCTGTGTGTACGTATTTTTCTTACTATTTTGTCTTATTGAAAACGGAGAGATGGAAGGATGAGTGTGTATGTACGTATAAATGTGTGTACGTCTTTATCCATGTGCGTATCTGTGTGTACGTATTTACCCATGTGCGTATCTGTGTGTACGTATTTATCCATGTACGTATCTGTGTGTACGTATTTTTCTCACCATTTTCTCTATCTTTCAGTGAGGAAGGAAGGAATTGTATGTATGTATGTATGTTTATATGTACGTTTTTATGTGTATATCTGTATGTACGTCTTTACCCATGTGCGTATCTGTGTGTACGTATTTTCCTCACTATTTTCTCTATCTTTCAGTGAGATAGTCTTAGAGAAAACAGAAGGAATTGAGGAGATGGGAGGAATACGAGTGGAATTACTACTTGCACTGCTGGCCGCCTGGACGCTGGTGTATTTCGCACTCTGGAAGTCTATCAAGTCCTCTGGCAAGGTAGGTTATTATTATTATTATTATTATTATTATTTTTATTATTATTATTATTATTATTATTTTTATTATTATTATTTTTATTATTATTATTATTATTATTATTATTATTATTATTTTTATTATTATTATTATTATTATTTTTATTATTTTTATTATTATTATTGGTATTGTTATTATTGTTATTATTATAGATATTATTATTATTATTATTATTATTATTATTACAAGCTATTGTTATTGCTACTATACAGCTACTACTACGATTATTATTATTATTATTATTATTATTGTTGTTATCATCATCATTATTATCATTATTATTAATATTATTGCTGTTATTATTTCCGAATTATGGCGTCTGGCAATAGATAGATGGACATAACACAACTAACTCAAAGACAAACGGCCACCCCTTACAGGATGAAGGCGTGTGGCAATAGATAGACAGACAGATAGATAGACGTACGCAGCTCTCACTCACTCTATCTATCTATCACCAGGTCGTCTATTTCACCGCCACCGTGCCCTACCTACTCATCGGGGCCTTCCTGTGGCGGGCACTGACTCTGCCGGGAGCCTCCCTCGGCCTCCAGTATTTCTTTGATCCTCGATGGGAGTTACTGGGGAAGGCGGAGGTACGTGTGTGTGTGTGTGTGTGCGTGTGTGTGTGTGTGTGTGTGTGCGTGTGTGTGTGTGTGTGTGTGTGTGTGTGTGTGTGTGTGTGAGAGGGAGTGTGTGTGTGTGAGAGGGAGGGAGAGTGTGTGAGAGAGAGATGATTGGGAAGGATGTGTGTGTGTGTGTGTGTGTGTGTGTGTGTGTGTGTGTGTGTGTGTGTGTGTGTGAGAGAGAGGGAGGGAGTGTGTGTGAGAGAGAGGGAGAGATGATTGGGAGGAATGTGTGTGTGTGTGTGTGTGTGTGTGTGTGTGAGAAAAAGAGAGAGAGATGACTGGGAAGAATGTGTGTGTGTGTGTATGAGAGTGAGAGAGAGAGAGAGAGAGGGAGAGATGACTAGGAAGAATCTGTGTGTGTGTGTACGTGTGTGAGAGAGAGAGAGAGAGAGTTTGTGGCTGTTTGTGACTCCCTAACACCTTTCGCTAAGCAATTTATTTTATGTGGCATAGGTTAGGAGTGTAATGCTGTATGGTAGTGAGACCTGGGTAGTAAAGGAAGCTCCCTAACACCTTTCCCTAAGCAGTTCATTTTATAAACAATACAATATGACCACAACATATTCTCTCTCTCTCTCTCACAGGTCTATACACACACACACACACACGCACGCAATTCTCTCACTCTCTCACTCTCTCTACGGTCAGGATCAACACAGCCTC
>NC_136962.1:2230942-2235942 GCF_032717465.1 Coenobita brevimanus
TTTCTCTCTCTCTATTTCTCTCTCTCTAACTCTCCCTCACTCTATTTCTCTCTCTCTAACTCTCCCTCACTCTATTTCTCTCTCTCTAACTCTCCCTCTCTCTCTTTCTCTCTCTCTCTAACTCTCCCTCTCTCTATTTCTCTCTCTCCAACTCTCCCTCTCTCTCTATTTCTCTCTCTCTAACTCTCCCTCACTCTATTTCTCTCTCTCTAACTCTCCCTCACTCTATTTCTCTCTCTCTAACTCTCCCTCTCTCTATTTCTCTCTCTCTAACTCTCCCTCTCTCTTTCTCTCTCTCTAACTCTCCCTCTCTCTCTTTCTCTCTCTCTAACTCCCCCTCTCTCTCTTTCTCTCTCTCTAACTCCCCCTCTCTCTCTTTCTCTCTCTCTAACTCTCCCTCTCTCTATTTCTCTCTCTCTAACTCTCCCTCTCTCTATTTCTCTCTCTCTAACTCTCCCTCACTCTATTTCTCTCTCTCTATTTCTCTCTCTCTAACTCTCCCTCACTCTCTTTCTCTCTCTCTAACTCTCCCTCACTCTATTTCTCTCTCTCTAACTCTCCCTCTCTCTCTTTCTCTCTAACTCTCCCTCTCTCTATTTCTCTCTCTCTAACTCTCCCTCACTCTATTTCTCTCTCTCTAACTCTCCCTCTCTCTATTTCTCTCTGTCTAACTCTCCCTCTCTCTCTTTCTCTCTCTCTAACTCTCCCTCACTCTATTTCTCTCTCTCTAACTCTCCCTCTCTCTCTATTTCTCTCTCTCTAACTCTCCCTCTCTCTCTTTCTCTCTATCTAACTCTCCCTCTCTCTCTTTCTCTCTCTCTAACTCTCCTTCTCTCTATTTCTCTCTCTCTAACTCTCCCTCACTCTATTTCTCTCTCTATCTAACTCTCCCTCGCTCTCTTTCTCTCTCTCTAACTCTCCCTCTCTCTCTTTCTCTCTCTCTAACTCTCCCTCACTCTATTTCTCTCTCTCTAACTCTCCCTCACTCTATTCCTCTCTCTCTAACTCTCCCTCTCTTTATTTTCTCTCCCAGGGCGGCATCTACTTCTTCCAACTCATTGACTACTACGCGGCGCAGGTGTCGCTAATGTACCTGGCCTTCTTTGAGGTCGTGTCTGTTGTCTGGGTGTACGGCGCAAACCGCTTGGCAAAAAATGTTCGCGAGATGACAGGCAAACTCCCATCGCTGTATTTCCGATTCTGTTGGTACGTCACGTCTCCCCTGCTGATTTTGGTGAGTTTTTTTGAGTTTTTTCTTATATATGGAGGGTGATTTTGGGTCTATTTTAATATATGGCGGTCGAAATTTGAATTTGAAAAGATCGACGAACTCCCATCGCACTATTTCCGCTTCTGTTGGTACGTCGCGTTTCCCCTGCTGATTTTGGTGAGTTTTTGAGTTTTTTTCAATATATTCAGTGATTTTTGAGTCCCCCTTTTAGTATATAGAAGGTGAAATTTGAGTTTTGAAGGTATTTTAGATGATCGGAGAGCTTCCATTCCTCAGATTTGAATTCTGTTGATATGTCACGTCTCCCCTGCTGATTTTGGTGAGTTTTTGAGTTTTTTTCAATATATTAGGAGTCTCTGGGGCTTGTTTTTAAATATATGGAGGGTGAAAATTGAGTTTGAAAATATATATGCATGATCAGACAGCTTCCATCGCTCTATTTCCGCTTCTGTTGGTACGTCGCGTCTCCCCTGCTGATTTTGGTGAGTTTTTGAGTTTTTTTCAATATATTCAGTGATTTTTGAGTCCCCTTTTTAGTATATAGAAGGTGACATTTGAGTTTTGAAAGTATTTTAGACAATCGGAGAGCTTCCATTCCTCAAATTTGAATTCTGTTGGTACGTCACGTCTCACCTGCTGATTTTGATGAGTTTTTTGAGTTTTGTCTTATATATGGAGGGTGATTTTGAGTCCTGAAAAATCTATACGAGGCGAAATTTTGGGTTTTGAAATGATCGGCAAACTCCCATCGCCGTATTTCCGCTTCTGTTGGTACGTCGCGTCTCCCCTGCTGATTTTGATGAGTTTTTTGAGTTTTTTCTTATATATGGAGGGTGATTTTGAGTCCCGTTGATATATAGAAGCTGAAAATTGAGTTTGAAAATATATTACATGATTGTCAAACTCCCATCGCATTATTTCCGATTCTGTTGGTATGTCTGTCACCGCTTTTGGTTTGGGTGAGTTTTTTTGAGTTTTTTCTTATATATGGAGGGTGATTTTGAGTCCTAATTAATTTATAGAAGGTGGTTTTGGTTTTCTTTTAATATACGGAGGGTCAGATTTGAGTTTTAAGATGTATATGAAGAGGTTTTTTGACACTCCTCTTGTAAAAGTTTGAAAAAGTCTATCTTCTTAATGACATCTGTTTTGCGAGTTATTCTGGTTCTTTGGGCATTTTCTCTCCACTTCTGATTTTGGTGAGTTTTTTTGAGTTTTTTCTTATATATGGAGGGTGATTTTGAGTCCCGTTTAATATATAGAAAGTGAATTTTGACTTTTGGAAATATTTTAGATAGACGGAGTGCTTCCATCCCTCAAATTCTAATTCTTTAGGTACCTCCTCTCTTCGATTTTGATTTTGGTGAGTTTTTGAGTTTTTTTTCAATATATTAGGGGTCTGGGGGGCTCTTCTTTCATATATGGAGGGTGAAATTTGAGTTTGAAAATATATTAGACGTTTGGCAAGCTAATAGATAGATAGATTTGATAGATAGATAGATAGTGGGATATAAGAGGGTTTTTGATGTAAATTAGATATGAATAAGTACAGAAAATGAATACGGAGGCTGCCAGAGATCGAGCAGCATGGAGGGGGGGATGAGGTCAGGGATAAGGCACTGAATAGGGAGGCTGCCAGAGATCGAGCAGCATGGAGAAGGGATGAGGTCATAGAGTGTGACCTCAGGGATAAGGCACTGAATAGGGAGGCTGCCAGAGATCGAACAGCATGGAGAAGGGATGAGGTCATAGAGTGTGACCTCAGGGATAAGACACTGAATAGCGAGGCTGCCAGAGATTGAGCAGCATGGAGAGCCGCCATTATAATTATTGTTTATTAACATTATATTATTATTATTATTACTATTATTATTATTATTATTATTATTGTTATTATTATTATTATTATTATTATTATTACTCTTATTATTACTATTATTACTATTATCATCATCATCAACATCATCATCACCACACCACCACACCCCATTATCATTATTATTACTAAAACTATTATTATTATTATTATTATTATTATTATTATTATTATTATTATCATCATCATCACATCATCATCATCATCATCATCATCACCACACCACCACACCCCATTTTCTTTGCAGGCCATATGGCTCTTCTCAATGGTGGACTTCAAGCGACCCACGTACAACAAGGGCGAATACCACTACCCTGACTGGGCCATTGGATTGGGCTGGATTATCGCCTGCCTATCCATCCTGCCTATCCCTATCTGTGCCTTCATCGCTGTCTATTCTGCCGGCGGATCGACCCTGTGGGAAGTGAGTGGATAGATAGATGGATAGATAGACAGGTAGAGTGAGAGTTGGTTGGATGTGTGGATAAGTGGATGGATGGATCGAGAGAGAGAGAGGGAGAGAGAGAGAGAGAGGGTGGTTGGTTGGTTGGATGGATGCATGGATAGATAGATAGATAAATGGATAGATAGATAGATAGATGGGTGAGTGAATAGTTAGGAAGATTGCTGGATTAATATATAAATAGTGAGAGGTATATGAGAGAAGGGGGTGTGAGTTGGGAGCGGGGCAGTGAAATGGCGGCGGACAGGGCGACGTGGAGGCGATTTGTTTGTGGCCACCCCGAACGGGATTGAGGCGTCTGGCAATAGATAGAGATAGAGAGAGAGAGAGGGGGGGGGAAGGATGTACATATAGTATACTGTATATGTATGTATGCACAGAAAAAGTCATGTGTGTATGTGTGTATGTATGTGTGTATAGTAAGCAAGCATGTATGTATGTATGTACAGAAGGCATGTATGTATGTATGTACAGAAGGCATGTATGTATGTATGTATGTGTGTATAGTAAGCAAGCATGTATGTATGTATGTATGTATGTACAGAAGGCATGTATGTATGTATGTATGTA
Organism: Coenobita brevimanus; assembly: GCF_032717465.1. Taxonomy (NCBI): domain Eukaryota; kingdom Metazoa; phylum Arthropoda; class Malacostraca; order Decapoda; family Coenobitidae; genus Coenobita; species Coenobita brevimanus. The sequence continues at coordinate 2,235,083 of NC_136962.1, forward strand.
CTCTATGTATGTATTTGTACTGTATGTATGTATGCATGTATGTATCTGTATTATGTGTGCAGACTTCCCACCATGCGAAGCACCTGTATGATTCCCGTGAGTGTGTGTGTGTGTGTGTGTGTGTGTGTGTGTGTACGTGCCTCTGTGTATGTATATATGTACACATCACAATGTACACCAATTTATCCAGTGTACACTGCTGTATATCGTTTATCCCCCACTGAAATTCAAAAACGCACATAAGTCCCGTGTGGAGGAGTGCCAATGTTGTGTGTGTGTATATATGTGTGTGCGTGTGTGTACAGTAAGCAAGCATGTATGTATAAATGTGTGTGTAACCTCAGTGTGTCAATATATCTCGTTTATTCCCAACAGAGATTCAGAAGTGTACTGAAATCTGTGTGTGTATATGTGTATGTGTGTGTGTATATGTGCGTACTGTCTCTGTGTACGTATACATATGTACACATCGCCATATATCTCGTTTATTCCACACAGAAATTCAAAAACTCCCTCAAGTCCCGTGTGGAGGAGTGCCCATGTTGCGGCCTGGGGCTGGACGGGGTGGACGAGGCGCAGGCACACGCCAAGAGCTGCAAAAACCAAGTGAAATTGGTCGTTTACAATCCCCAGCCGGCAGAGAGCGAGAACGGGGACGAGGGAACGAAGAACGCGAAGAACGGAGAACACATGTAAGCTTCTAAGGCCAAAATATCCCCTAGAAGAAACATAAACTCTCAGCAAATTATTAAAGTGGTTGAATTGGCCTTTTTACAATCCCCAGCCGGCAGAGAGCGAGAAGGGGGACGAGGGAACGAAGAACATGAAGAACGGAGAACAGATGTAAGCTTCTAGGGTCA
>NC_136962.1:2240942-2243442 GCF_032717465.1 Coenobita brevimanus
AGAATGAGAGACTGACTAGAGGAGTATGAGGTGGAGAGATGGAGAGTGAGAGACTGACTAGGAGAGAGAAAGATACCCAAAGAAAGAGTAATGAGGAGAAAGCAAGGAAATGAAAAATAAATACACGAGAGAGAGAGAGAGAGAGAGAGAGAGAGAGAGAGAGAGAGAGAGAGAGAGAGAGGAAAAAATTGAAACCTAGAAAGAGAAAACGTAAAAAAAAACTCCAGTATTATAGAAAACGATGGAATATAAAGGCAAACCATAGGATATTAATTTTCTTCGTCAGGCGGCCCGTCTGCGTTCAAACTAAATTTTTAAAAAGGAGAATTATGGTCAAAGAGGAAAGATTCTGGAGAAATAATTAGTATGGATTCTTATATATTTTTGAACATTATATAATCTTTTTCCGGAGTAATTTATTGCATGGGATAATATTGCTTGGATTTATTTTTGAGAGTAACATTGGTATATATTATTTTTGAGGCATTTAGTAGCTTTTAAATATAAGATAATAATATAAAAATTAATTATATTCAAATTTATAAATCAAAAAAAGTATATGGGAACGGAAATGAGCAGGTTCAAAAATAATGGAAATTTGAATTATCTCGAATGCCATTTGTTTACATGTCGGAGAGGATGGAGGGTGAAAGACTGACGGAGAGAGTGTATGTGAGTGAGGTGGAGGGGGGAAGAGGGAGGGGGATGCCGAGGATGAGATGGAGGGATGGGGTGGAGAGGTATACGAGGGAGGGGGGGGTGAGTTGGGAGCAGGGCAGTGAAATGGCGGGGGACAGGGCGACTTGGAGGCGATTTGTTTGTGGCCACCCCAAACGGGATTGAGGCGTCTGGCAATAGATAGATAGATAGATAGATAGGTTCAAAATGGCTGGTGGTCGGGAGGAAAGCGGGAAGAAATTTTAATATATGAAGACTGTCAAGGAATTTTGACGTCCCTCCACCCCACCCCACACATTATACATTCACCCTCCCCCACACACTGCAACCACATCAAACCATACACCCCCCACCCCTCACCCCCACACATACAACACATCCACATTCACACACACACACACACACACACACACACACACACACACACACACATATCACCATACACCCCCCACCCCTCACCCCCACACATACAATACATCTACCTTCACACACACACACACACACACACACACACACACACACACACACACACACACACAGCAACCATACACCACCCCCACCGCCTCCTACCACACACACACACACACACACACACACACACACAAGTATTCTATGACGGGCCTTGCTAATGTGTGTGTGTGTGTGTGTGTGTGTGTGTGGTGGGGTGGGCAGGTTGCCATGGTAACACAGACTCCCTGCACCAGCCAAGCTAACACCATGCATATTGTCCACTGAGTCTCACACTTTATATAAAACATCTTTGTACTCATATTTAAAGACAATATTGCCGTTTTTTTCATCACGATACGGTAGAACATACTCGGACCTAATTTGTAAAAACGATCAATGAATATTAAAGATTTCTGTGGCAAGAAATGAAGTGAAAAAGGTGTTTGGTGGTGGGGTGGAGTGGGTGTCTAGCGGTGCATTGTGGTGAGACACACATGCACTCACAGGCACATATTTACACACACACACACACACACACACACACACACACACACACACACACACACACACACACAATTTATTTTTGGATAGGGCTGGTAAAGAGAGCTGTATGATCATGAGAGTTAACAGAGACAGCATTAACATTCTTATACCAGTATGACTCACTCTCAGCTGAATGCTATCGCCAAGCAGTACCTGGAATAGAATACTAGAGTTGCCCCTACCATGAGAGGGCCCGGGTACCATCTAGTGGTTGTAAAAGTAGCTGGACAAGCTTCTCGTCTTGGTAGGCGTCGCTACTTGGCTACTTTTGCTAGTGGCCGTATGACAGTGGAAGGACGAGGGTGTGTGTGTGTTGCTGTTGCATCATTCCCCTGAGGTAAGTGTTGGATATTTGCTGTTTTTAGCCATTAAGGTGACTACATTAGGACACAAGGATATCGCACTGACAGCCAGGAAGTATCATGGCCCAAAGAAATAATACCTATAAGGCTACTAGACGTAATTCTGATGAGACAAGGGGGATGTTAGTGTGAGGGAGATGAGGAGGCCTTGTAGTCCAGTGCTGCCGTTTTGTGGAAAATCGTCTGCTAATGTGGAATAACAAATGAACGACGAGCATGGATGTGGGCAGGCGGACGTCGTTCCACACTAATTGTTCACGTTATTTTGTAGGAATAAGGGGGATTTTATCATGACTGGGAGGCATTAACATGTATTGTTATTCAGACCCTTCACAGTTAAACCAACGAATATGTAGCGTTTGTCTATAATACTGTCATTTAAAACAAGGAAGAATACGTCGTTTAACAGTCTACCTCTACCCACCCGGCGATATCATAATATATATATATATATATATATATATATA
>NC_136962.1:2250942-2283442 GCF_032717465.1 Coenobita brevimanus
CACAGGAAGAGGTTGGCACTGACACTGGCACAGGAAGAGGTTGGCAGTGGCACTGGCACAGGAAGAGGTTGGCACTGGCACTGGCACAGGAAGAGGTTGGCAGTGGCACTGGCACAGGAAGAGGTTGGCAGTGGCACTGGCACAGGAAGAGGTTGGCACTGGTAGAGCAGGAGGATGACACTGGTAGGGGAAGAGGTTGGCACAGGAGGAAGAATGGGTTGGCAGTGTGGGAGGCAGTGGTTGCTGCTGTAGTGCAAGTAAGATTCTGGAGGCGCCATCTACCAGGCTTAAAATCTGTGACCCAGGAGGACGAGCCTGGCATTGAAAACACAAAAGTGCAAATATCTCGAAAACGGTGCATTTTAGAGCAAAACTGAGCCACGGCGACGGCCGTTTCATCAACCTACCCTATTTTTTAGTGCTCTATCCCGTGAGCTGGGTCTCATCACCATACCTTCACAGGGAAATGGGTAAAAATGGGTCACTTTTTTAAATGTGGCATTTTAGAGGAAACCAAATGAGATATTTAGCCCAAAGTGAAATGGGTAATAGATGTGGGTTTTATCTGAAAATGGTATGCAAGATTTTCCCTGAAAACACTGTGATTCGATAGGTATAATAGGGAGAGTGAGGAATAAAAAAGTGAGAAATAAAGTCTACGGGTATTTCACACCTCTTTTCAGATATTATCTTCCATCTAACCTCGTTTCTTTATGGATTTTAACTCGAAAACCGAAACAGGAAATTTTGTGATTAAGGCACACCCCTTGTAGGTAAATAGGTAAGTAGGTCTCTGGCTGAGAGTTGTTTGTGGATTGCAATAGCGAGACAGGCAGAAAGAAAGATCGGGGTTGGGCGATGTGTAGGGGGGTAGGTTGGGGTGTAGAGGGGTTCTGTGGGATGTACGGAGGTTGGTTGGGGTGTATGGGGGTGCAGTAGGGTAGGATCGGTGTTGGGTGGGGTGTTGGGGGGTTGAATGGGGTGCAGTAGGGTAGGATCGGTGTTGGGTGGGGTGTTGGGGGGTTGGATGTGGTAAAGGAGAGTTGCGTGGGGTGTCGGGAGGTTGGGTGGGGTGTATGAGGTTGGGTGGGGTGTAGTGGGGTTGGGTAGAGTGTGGGGGGTTAGGTGGGGTTTAGGGGGGTTTGAGTAGGGTGTAGGGATGGGTTGGATGGGGTGAACGGGGCTTTGGTGGAGTATTGGGGAGGTGAGTGGGGTGTAGAGAGGTTGTGTGGTGTGTAGGGGGATTTGGTGGGATGAAGTGGGGTTGGGTGAAGTATAGGGGGATTGGGTGGGATGTAGCGGGGTTGGGTGGTGTATAGGGGATTGGGTGAGGTGTACGGGGGATGGGTGGGGTATGGTGGGGTTGGGTGGAGTGCAAGTGGGCTGACTGGGGTGTAGGGGGGATGGGTGGGGTGTAGGGGGTTGGATCGGGGTTGGGTGGGGTGTTTGGGGTTGGGTGGGATAGAGGGGAGATTGGGTGGGATGTAGGGGGGTGGGTAGGGTGTGGGGAGGGTTGGGTTGGAGGCAAGGGGGTTTGGTGGGATGTAGGGGGGTTGGGTGGGGTGTAGGGAGGTTCGATGGGGTGTAGGAGGGTTGGGTGGAGTGTAAGGGGGTTGGGTGGGGTGTAGGGCGGTTGGGTGGGGTTTTGGGCGTTGAGTGGAGTGTAGGGGGGTGCAGTGGGGTAGGATCGGTGTTGGGTGAGGTGTAGGGGGGTTGGGTGGGGTGTAGGAGGATTAGGTGGGGTGTAGGGGGATTGGGTGGGGTGTAGGGGGATTGGGTGGGGTGTAGGGGGATTAGGTGGGGTGTAGGGGGATTGGATGGGGTGTAGGTGGATTGGGTGGGGTGAAGGGGGGTTGCGTGGGATGTAGGGATGTTCGGTGGGGTGTAGAGGGTTGGGTGGGGTGTAGGGGGGTTGAGGCGATGTATGGGAGTTGGGTGGGGTGCAGTGGAGTGGGATCGCGGTTGGGTGGGGTGTAGGGGATTTGGATGGGGTGTATGAGGGTTGGGTGTGGTTTAGAGGGGTTGGGTGGGGTGTAGTGGGGTCGGGTGTGGTGTAGGGGGGTGCAGTGGTGTAGGATCGGTGTTGGGTGAGGTGTAGAGGGGTTGGTGGGGTGTCGGGGGGTTCGGTGGGGATGCAGTGGAGTGTTATCGGGGTAGGGTGAGGAGTTGGGGGGTTGAGTGGTGTGTAGAGAGGTTTGGTGGGATGTAGGGGTGTGCAGTGGGGTAGGATCGGTGTTGGGTGGGGTGTAGGGGGGTTCGGTGCGGTGTAGGGAGGGTGGGTAGGAAGCAGGGTGGTTGTGTGGGGTTTATGGGGGTTCGATGTGGTGTAGGGGATTGTGTGAGGTATAGAGGAGTTGGGTGGGGTGTATGGGGGTTGGGTGGGGTGTAGGGATGTTGCATGGAGTGTATGGTGGTTGGGTGGTGAGTAGAGGGGTTGGGTGGGGTGTAGAGGGTAGGAATGGGGTTGGTTGGGGTGAAGTGTGGTACGATTGGGGTTGGGTGGGGTGCAGTGGGGTAGGATTGGGGTTGGGTGGGGTTCAGTGGGGTGTTGTGGGGTTGGATGGGGTGCGGTGGGGTAGGATTGGGGCTGGATGGAGTGCAGATGTGAAGGATTGGGGTTGGGTTGGGTTTTGGGGGTAGGATTGGGGTTGCGTTGGGTGCAGTGGGTTAGGATTGAGGTTGGTCGGGGTGCAATGGGGTAGGAGTGGGGTTGGGTGGGGTGCAGTGAGGTGTAGGGGATACGGTGGGGTGCAGTGGAGTGGGATCGGGGTTGGGTGGGGTGTAGGGGGGTTGGCTGAGTGTAGTGGGGTAGGATCGTGGCTGGGTGGGGTGTAGGGTGGTTGGGTGGGGTGCAGGGTGGTTTGGCTGAGTGTAGTGGGGTAGGATCGTGGCTGGGTGGGGTGTAGGGTGGTTGTGTGGGGTGTAGGAGGTTGTGTGGGGTGTAGGGTCTGGGTTGGGTGAGGTGTAGGGGGGTTGGGTGGGGTTTAGGGGGGGTAGGATCGTGGTTGGGGTGGGTGTAGCGAGGTTGGGTGGCGGGTAGAGGGGTTGGGTGGGGTGTACTAGGGTGAGGTGGGGTATAAGGGGGTTTGGTGGGGTGCAATGGAGTTGGATCGGGGTTGGATGGAATGTAGGGGGAAGTGTGGGGTTTAAAGGGGTTGAGTGGGGTGTATGGGGGTTGGATGGGGTGTTGGGGGTGTAGTCGGGTAGGATCTGTTTTGGTTGTGGTGTAGGGTGGTTGAGTGGGGTGTAGGGAGGTTGTGTGGGGTGCAGAGGGGTTGGGTGGGATGTGGGGGGGGTTGGGTGGGGTGTCTGGGGGTTGGGTGGGGAGCAGTGGAGTTGGGTGGGATGTTGAGGGGTTGTTTGGGGTGTAGGGGGGTTGCAGTGGGGCGGGATATGTGTTGGGTGGGGTGTAGGGGTGTTGGGTGGGGTGTTGGGGGTTTGGGTGGGATGTAGGGCGATTGAGTGGGGTGTACGGGGGTGGATGGGGTGTATAGGGGTTGGGTGGGGTATAGGGGGGTATGGTGGGGAGTAGGGGGATTGGGTAGGATGTGGAGAGGTTAGGCGGGGTGTAGGGGGGTTGGGTGGGGTGTATTGGGGTTCGGTGGGATGTTGGGGGTATGGTGGGGAGTAGGGGGTTGTTTGGGGTTGAGTGGATTGCAATCGGCATCAGGTGGGGTTTAGGGGGTTGTATGTGGTGAAAAAGGGTTGCGTGGGGGTGTTGGGGGGTTAGGTGGGGTGTATGAGGGTTGGTTGGGGTGTAGTGCGGTGCAGTGGGGTAGGGTCGGTGTTGTGGGTGAGGTCTACTGGGGTTGGGTCGGGTGTAGGGGGGATGGTTGGGGTGTAGGGGGGTTGGGTGAGATGTGGAGAGGTTAGGTGGGGTGTAGAGGGGTTGGGTGGGGTGTAGAGGGGATGGGTGGGGTGTAGAGGGGATGGGTGGGGTGTAGGGTGGTTGGGTGGGGTGTAGGGAGGATGGGTGGGATGTAGGGGGGTGCCGTGGGGTAGGATCGGTGCTGGGTGGGGTGTAGGGGTGTTGGGTGGGGTGTTTGGGGTTTGGGTGGGATGTAGGGCGATTGGGTGGGGTGCATGAGGGTGGGTGGGGTGTATAGGGGTTGGGTGGGGTTTGTTGGGGAGTAGGGGGTTGGGTGGGGTGGAGTGGAGTGCAATCGGGGTCGAGTGGGGTGTAGGGGGTTGTATGTTATGAAGAAGGGTTGCGTGGGGTGTTGGGGGGTTAGGGGGGTGTATGGGGGTTGGGTGGGGTGTAGGGTGGTTAGATGGGGTGTAGGGAGGATGGGTGGGGTGTAGGGGGGTGCCGTGGGGTAGGATCGGTGCTGGGTGGGGTGTTTGGGGGTTGGGTGGGGTGTAGGGGAATTGGGTTGGGTTTAGGGGGGTGCCGTGGGGTAGGATCGGTGCTGGGTGGGTGTTGCGGGGTTGGGTGGGGTGTAGGGGGGTCGGGTTGCATGAAGTGGGGTAGGATCGTGGCTGGGTCGGGTGAAAGGCGGTTAGCTGGGGTGTAGGGGGTTGAGTGGGGTATGGTGGGTAGGGGCGGGGTTTGGTGTGGTGTAGGGGGGTTGGGCTGCGTGTAATGTGGTAAAATCGTGGCTGGGTCAGGTGTAAGGTGGTTGGCTGGGGTGTAGGGGGTTAGGTGTGGTTTAGGGGGTATGGACGGGGTTGGGTGGGTTGTAGGGGGGTCTGGTGAGGTGTAGGAAGGTTAGGATCGTGTATGGGTGGGGTGTAGCGAGGTTGGGTGGCGTGTAGGAGGGTTGGGTGGGGTGTAGAGGAGTGGAGTGGCATGTAGGGGGGTGCAGTGGAGTAGGATCGGTATTGGGTGGGGTGTAAGGGGTTGGGTGGGGTGTAGTGGAGTGCAGTGGGATGTTGGGGGGTTGGATGGGGAGCGGTGCAGTAGGATCAGGGTTGAGTGAGGTGTAGGGAGGTTGGGTGGTGTGTAGGGGGGTTCAATGGAGTGTAGGGGGGTGCAGTGGAGTAGGATCGGTATTGGGTGGAGTGTAAGGGGTTGGGTGGGGTGTAGGGGAGTTGGGTGGGGTGATGTGGGTAGGGTGGGGTGTAGGGGAGTTGGGTGAGGTGTAGTATTGTTGGGTGGGGTGTAGCGGGTTTGGGTGGGGTGTAGTGGAGTGAGATCGGGGTTAGGTGGGGGGTAGGGGGGTTGTATGGGATGTAAGAGGGTTGGGTGGAGTGTACAGGGGTTGGGTGGGGTGTAGGGGGATGCAGTGTGGAAGGATAGGTGTCGGGTGGGGTGTAGAGGGGTTGGGTGGGGTGTAGGAGGGTTAGGCGAGGTGTAGGGGGTTGGGTGAGGTGTAGGGGGGTTTGGCGGGGTGTAGGAGGGTGCAGTGGAGTGTAGGGTGGTGTAGTGGGGTAGGATCGTGGTTCAGTGGGGTGTACGGGGGTTGGATGGGGTGTAGTGGGGTTCTGTGGGGTGTACGGGGGCCGGGTGGGATGTAAGGGGGATTGGGTGAGGTGTAGGTTTGTTGGGTGGGATGTAGCGGGGTTGGGTGTGATGAAAGAGGGCTGGGTACGGTGTAGGGGGGATTGGGCGGGGTGCATTGGAGTGGGATCGAAGTTAGGTGGGTTGTAGAGGGGTTGGGTGGGGTGTAGGAGGGTTTGGTGGGGTGTAAGGGGGTTGGGTGGGGTGTATGGGGGTGCAGTGGGGTAGGATTGGTGTTCAGTGAGGTGTATGGGGGGTGGGTGGGATGTAGGGGGTTGGGTGGGTTATAGGATGGTTGGGTGGGGTGTAGAAGGGGTTGAGTTGGGTGTAGGGGGTGGGATCGGAGTTGGGTGGGGTGAACGGGGGTTGGGTGGGGTGTAGGGGGGTTGAGTGGGATGTATGTGGGTTGGATGGTATGTAGGGGGGCTGGGTGGTGTGTAGGGGGTCGGGTGAAATGTAGGTGGGTTGGGTGGGGAGTTGAGGGTTGGGTGCGGTGTAGGGGGGTTGGGAGAGATGTAGAGAGGTTGGGTGGGGTGTAGTGGGGTTCGGTGGGGTGTAGGGGGGTTGAGTGGTGTGTAGGAGGTAGGATTGGGATTGTGTGAGGTGGAGTGGGGAATGATTGGGGTTCGGTGGGGTGCGGTGGGGTGTTGTGGGGTTGGATGGGGTTCACTTGGGTTGGGTAGGGTGCAGTGGGGTAGGATTGGGGTTGGGTGGTGTGCAGTGGGGTAGGATTGGGGTTGCGTGGGGTGCAGTGGGGTGGGATCGGGATTCGGTGGGGTTTAGGGGGGTTGTGTGGGGTGCACGGTGGTTGGATGGGATGTAAGGGGGTTTAGGGAATGTAGGGGGGTTGGGTGAAATGTAGGGTGTTGGGTGGGGTGTTGGGTTCTTGGGTGGGTGTAGGGGGGTTGTGAGGGATGTAGGGGGGCTGGGCGGGGTGTTTGGGGTTGGGTGGGGTGTGGATGGGTTGGGTGAGGTGTTGGGGGATTGGGTGGGGTGTAGGAGGGTGCAGTGGAGTGTTGGGTGGTGCAATGGGGTAGGATCGGGGTTCAGTGGGGTGTTCGGGGGTTGGATGGGGTGCAGTGGGGTTCTGTGGGGTGTAAGGGGGCTGGGTGGGATGTAAGGGGGATTGGGTGAGGTGTAGGGGGGTTGGGTGTGATGTAGGGGGGTTGGTACGGTGTAGGAGGGTTGGGTGAGATGTTGGGGGGCTTGGTACGGTGTAAGGGGGATGGGCGGGGTGCATTGAAGTGGGTGGGGTGTAGGGGGTTGGGTGGGTTATAGAGTGGTTGGGTGAGGTGTAGGGGGGTTGGTTGGGGTGTAGAAAGGGTTGAGTGGGGTGTAGGGGGTGGGATTGGGGTTTGGTGGGGTGCAGGGGGGTTAGGTGGGATGGATGAGGGTTTGATGGGATGTAGGGGGGTTGGGTGGGGAGTTGGGGGTTGGGTGGGGTGTAGGGGGTTGGGAGAGATGTAGAGGGTTTGGGTGGGGTGTAGTGGGGTTCTGTGGGGTGTAAGGGGGTTGGGTGGTGTGTAGGAGGTAGGATTGGGATTGTATGGGGTGGAGTGGGATATGATTGGGGTTCGGTGGGGTGCAGTGGGGTGTTGTGGGGTTGGGTGGGGTAAACATTTGGATTGGGTAGGGTGCAGTGAGGTAGGATTGGGCTTGGGTGATGTGCTGTGGGGTAGGATTGGGGTTGCATGGGGATTCGGTGGGGTTTAGGGGTGTAGGGTGGGGTGTTGGGGGGTTGGTTGGGATGTTGGGGGGTTGGGGACGTTGGGGGGTTTGGTGAAATGTAGGGGGGTTGGGTGGGGGGTTGGGGGCTCGGGTGGGGTGTAGGGGGATTGTGAGGGATGTAGTGGGGTTGGGTGGGGTGTAGGGGGTCGGGTGGGGTGTAGGGGGTCGGGTGGGGTGTAGGGGGGTTGTGAGGGATGTAGTGGGGTTGGGTGGGGTGTTGAGGGTTGGGTAGGGTGTAGAGGGGTTGGGTGAGGTGTAGTGGAGTTGGGTGGGGTGTAGGAGGTTGGGTGGGGTTTATGGAAGTTGGGTGGGGAGTACGGGGGTTGGGTGTTGTGTAGGGGGTAGGAATGGGATTGGGTGGGGTGCAGTGTGGTACGACTGGGGTTGGGTGGGGTGCAGTGGGGTGTAGTGGGGTTGGGTGGGTTACCGTGGAGTAAGATTGGGGCTGGGTGGAGTGCTGTGGAGTAGGATTGGGGTTGGATAGGGTATAGGGGGTGGGATTGTTGTTGAGTGGGGTGCAGTGGGGTAGGATTGGGGTTGGGTGGGGTGCAGTGGGGTGTGCGGGGGTTGGGTGAGGTGCAATTGGGTGGGATCGTGATAGGGTGGGATGTATGGGGGTTGGGTGGGATGTAGAGGATTAGGATCGTGGCTGGGTGGGTGTTGGGGGGTTGGGGGGTGTCGGCGGGAAGGGTAGGGTGTAGGGGGTAGGATTGGGGTTGGGTGGGGTGCAGTGGGGTGTAGGGGGTTGGGTGGTGTGCAGTGGAGTGGGATCGGGGTTGGGTGGGGTGTAGGGGGGTTGAATGGGGTGTAGTAGGGTTGGGTGAGGTGTAGGGGGTTGTAGTGGGGTAGGATCGGTGTTGGGTGGGTTTTAAAGGGGTTTAGTTGGGTGTAGTGGGGTTGTGTGGGGATAAGGGGGGTTGGGCGAGATGTAGGGGGGTTGGGTCAGGTGTAGGGGGGTTCGGTGGGGTGTATGGGGGTTGGGTGGGATGTAGAGGGGTGCAGTGGGTAGGATCGGTGTCGGATGGGGTGTATGGGGGTTGGGTGGGATGTAGAGGGGTGCAGTGGGGTAGGATCGGTGTTGGATGGGGTGTATGGGGGTTGGGTGGGGAGAAGAGGGATTGGTTGGAGTGTAGGGGTTAGGAGTGGTGTTGGGTGGGGTGCAGTGTGGTACGACTGGGGTTGGGTAGGGTGCATCGTGGTAGGATTGGGGTTGGCGGGGTGCAGTGGAGTGTAGCGGGGTTGGGTTGGGTGCGGTGGGGTAGGATTGGGGCTGGGTTGGGTGTAGGGGGTAGGATTGGGGTTGGGTGGGGTGCAGTGGGGTAGGATTGGGGTTGGGTGGGGTGCAGTGTTGTACAATTGGGGTTGGGTTGGGTGCACTGAGGTTGGACTGGGGTTGGGTGGGGTGTATTGAGGTAGGATTGGGGTTGGGTGGGGTGCAGTGGGGTGTTGGGGGTTTGGTGGGGTGCATTGGGGAAGGATTGTGACTGGGTGGAGTGCAGTGGGGTTGGATTGGGGTTGGGTGGGGTGTAGTGGGGTGGGATAGGGATTAGGTCGGGTGTAGGGGAGTTGGGTGGGGTGTAGAGGGGTAGGATGGTGGCTGGGTGGGTGTAGGGGGGTTGTGTGGGGTGTAGAGAGTATGGTGGGGTGTAGGGTGATAGGACTGGGGTTGGGTAGAGTGCAGTGGAGTGTAGGGGATTGGATGGGGTGCAGTGGAGTGGGATCGGTTTGGGTGGGGTGTAGGGGGGTTGGGGTGTGTGGTGGGGTAGGATCGTGGCTGGGTGGGGTGTAGGAGGTTGGGTGGGGTGTAGGGGAGTTGGGTCGGGGTTCGGTGGAGTGTATTGTGGTTGGGTGGGTTGTAGGGGTGATTGGATCGTGGCTGAGTGGGGTGTAGCGAGGTTGGGAGGCGGGTAGGTGGGTTGGGTGGGATGTAAGGGGTTTGGGTGGAGTTCAGGGATTTGGGTGGGATGTAGGGGTGTTTGGTGGGGTGCAGGGTGGTTTGGTGGGGTGTAGTGGAGCGGGATCGGGGTTGGGTGGGGTGTAGGGGGATAGGACGGGGTATAGAAGGGTAGTGTGAGGTGTGGAGGAGTTGGGTTGGGTGTGAAAGGGTTGAGTTGGGTGTATGGGGTAGGGTGGGGTGTAGGGAGGTGTAGTCGGGTAGGATGGGTGTTGGTTGGGGTGTAGGGGGATTGGGCGGGGTGTAGAGGGGATAGGTGGGGTGTAGGGGGGTTGGGTGGGAAGCAGCGGAGTGGGATCGTGGTTGGGCGATGTGTAGGGGGGTAGTGTGGGGTGTAGTGGGGTTGGTTGGGGTGTAGGGGATGCAGTGGGGTAGGATCGGTTTTGGGTGGGGTGTAGGGGGGTTGGGTGGGGTGCAGGGGGGTTGGATGGGGAGTAGAGGCGTTGGGTGGGGTGCAGTGGAGTGCGATCGTGGATGGATGGGGTGTATGGGGGATCGATGAGGTGTAGGGAGGTTGGGTGGGGTATATGAGGGTTGGGTAGGGTGTAGTGGGGTTGGGTGGGGTGTGGGGGAGTTAGGTGGAGTGTAGGAGGGGTTGGGTGGGGTGTAGGGGGGTTGGGTGGGGTGTACGGGAGGTTGGGTGATATGTAGGGGGGTGGGTGAGGTGTTGAGGGGTTGTGTGGGGTGTAGAGGGGATGAGAGGGATGTAGGGGGGTTGAGTGGGGTGTAGGGGTTTTGTGTGGGGTGTTTGGGGGTTGGGTGAGGTGAAGGGGGGTTGGGTGGGGTGTATTGGGGTTGCGTGGGATGTATGGGGTTTTGGTTAGGTGTATGGGGGTTATGTGAGGTGTAGGGGGGTTAGGTGGGGTGAAGTGGGGTAGGATTTGGGCTGGGTGGAGTGCAGTGGGGCAGGATTGGGGTTGGGTGGGGTGTCGGGTGTAGGATTGGGGTTGGGTGGGGTGCAGTGGGGTAGGATTGGGGTTGGGTGGGGTGCAGTGAGGTGTTGGGTGGTGCAGTGGGGTACGATTGGGTTTGGGTGGGGTGTTGTGGGGTAGGACTGGGGTTGGGTGGGGTGCAGTGCGGTGTAGGGGGTTGGATGTTGTGCAGTGGAGTGGGATCGGGGTTGGGTGGGGTGTAGGGGGGTTGGGTGGAGTGTCGGGGTGTTGGGTGGGATGTAGGAGGGTAGGGTAGGGGTTGGGTGGGGTGTACGGGGTTGCAGTGCGGTGCAGGAGGGTTGGATCAATGCTGGGTGAAGTATAGGGGTGTTGGGTGGGGTGTATGGGTAGTGGGTGGGATGTACGATGGGTTTGGTGGGGTGTAGGGGGGTTGGGTGCATACACGTAGTCTCTGGGGGGGGCAGGGGGGGCAGTTTGCCCCCCCTGGGAAAATTTTGGGGAAATGCTGAAAGGGATTTTTGGCATAGTTCTTGTATGGCAATACGGTTTTCCTAATTTTACCACAAGTATGTCAAACAACATTGTTTATTTTCAAAAATATTTGTGGGAACAATAGTTTCCTTTGAAATGAAAAACTAGACTAAATATTATAAAACCCTTGAGAAAAAATGAGTAGTTATAACTTAACAATTTCCCCTGTCACCTTAGGTTATGTGGTTAATATTAGAGCTGTAATGATGTTTTGCACTTGAATGCTGATGAGGTGTAAAAATGGCCTTGCTGTCCCCTCAGCACCTGCAGCCACATCCTCTCACCCTGCAGCCAGTTGCACACAAACACTGCACAATTATTGTTACAAACAGCTGAAACAAGCAGAATTTTTGAAGACTGCATGAAGCCATTTTGATCACCTCAGGCTACATTTTAGAAGGTAAGCAGATATAAATATGTGTGCCAGGGGCCTCGTTTGAGTGGGGCACAGGGGGACGCGTCCCCCCACATTTGGAGCCTGGGGGACAGAGTATCTTTTGTCCCCCCACTTTTCTAGGTGAGAATTTTCAGGATGAATAGCTTTACGCCGATATTCTTTGTTTCCTTAATGGAATAATCCTTTCAATGCAGCACAGTACAGGTGATGTGAAAATCATTCCCTGCTGAGCGGGGAAGGTCGAGTGGTCACTGAGTCAAGGATTAAGATAGGAGTCAAGGATTAAGAGAAGTTAATCCCACCAGATATATTTACTTAGGTCAGTCTTGACGTATGCACCACCCCTGATGCCTGAGCCAATGAGAATCAAACTAAAATATTAAGTAGTGGAAAACAAACTTTCTATTGGCTACCACCAAAGCAGTAGTGCAAAACAGTACCAGACTGGCGGTGGCTGCGGCAGCGAATTTTAATGTACACATATGTGCTAAGTGGAGAGAGAGAGAGAGAGAGAGAGAGAGAGAGAGAGAGAGAGAGAGAGAGAGAGAGAGAGAGAGAGAGAGAGAGAGTAATTCCCGAGCTAGACCTCATCAGATCATATAGCCCTGCTAGGGTCACAGGAGAGCGCTACCCCTCCCAGCACAGCAGCCACCGGGCGAGGCGCGAACTCGCAACCTCACGACACCCTACCACTTAGCTACCGCGCTCCCAGAGAGAGAGAGAGAGAGAGAGAGAGAGAGAGAGAGAGAGAACCGCAAAGGAAAATAGAAAAACAGCGATATTATCACGAATGTGGGAAAGTGTGTATTCGGAACACTCACGCCAGATCTCGAGTTTTCATTGGCCTATCCATTCCGCCATTTGTCTTGCAGCAGCCAATCAAAATACAAGGTTCATTTTCGAATATAAACAGACAGTATGGACGCCATTGCCTCTCGTATGGTAGGTGCTATGCCAGTGCGTGGTATAGTTCATCATAATTTCGTAGGTTATTACGCAAAATAGCTGTACTTCCTCATATATACAGAGATAAAGACAGCAGGTAAATGATGCGCTAAGAGTATAGTGTGACAGTGCTTTTTTCAGTACTAAAAGTGCATAAGAAATGCAAGTTCCGAGAGAAAAAAATTGTTTTGAGATAGAATGGAGGGAAGTTAGCATGCATATATCGATAATAATAACATCTACGAGACTGTTCATGATGACCAATGATACTACAGTAGTGACAAGGAGATGTCTTTGCCGCGGAAACTCCAGTGCCTTCTAAATTATTGCTGGTGTTTCCTTTTGCTCTCTAATGAAAGAGGAGACTCTGGCAACATTATGTACAGAGTGTTATTACATACTTGTCCTCTGAAAGGATTATTAGCTGTTTACTTAAAGTTACTCCAAGAAAGCTGTGAATATGTGGGGAAAGGATAGTTTTTCTTTAAGACATTGCAACAAATGCAACTGTAATGATGTCAATTTATTTCTGATGACATAAAGCATCAAATCTAGGAAAATTTGGGGTGACGGATACTTGGGAAAAATATTCCAAGTGTTTGCCCCTCCTGGCAAAAATCCTGGATACGCCACTGGTTGGGTGGGGTGCATTGGAGTGGAATCGGGGTTGGGTGGGGTGTAGGGAGGTTGGCTGGGGTGTAGGGAGGTTGGCTGGGGTGTAGGGGGATTGGCTGGGGTGTAGGGGGATTGGCGGGAATGTAGGGTGATGCGGTGGGGTAGGATCGGTGTTAGGTGGGATGTAGGGGGGGGTGCAGTCGGGTAGTTTCGGTGTTGGATGGGGTGCAGGGGGGTTTGGTGGGGTGTAGGTGGGGTGCAGTTGGATGGGATCGGTGTTGGGAGGGGTGAAAGGGGGTTGGGTGGGGTGTAGGGGGTTGGGCGGGGTGTAGAGGGGTTGGGTGGAGTGTAGGAGGGTTGGGCGGGGTGTCGGGGGAGTTGGATGGGGTGTACGGGGGAGAGTCGGGGTTGGGTGAGGTGTATGGGGGTTGGGTGGGGTGCTGGGGGGTTGGGTGAGGTGAAAGGGGGTTGGGTGGGTCGTAATGGGGTTGGGTGGGGTGTAGGGGGGTGTAGTCGGGTAGGATCGGTGTTGGGTGGGGTGTAGAGGGGTTGAGTGGGGGTGTAAGGGGGTTGGGTGGGGTGTAGGGGGGTTGGGTGTGGAGCAGTGGAGTGAGATCGGGCTTAGGCCAGTTGTGGGAGGGTTGGGTGGGGTGTAGGGGGATGCAGTGGGGTAGGATCAGTGTTGGGTTGGGTGTTGGGTGGGGTGTCGGGGTGTTGGGTGGGATGTAGGGGGCTGGTTTGGGTGTAGATGGTGGGTGGTATGTAGGGGGGTTGAGTGGGATGTATTAAGGTTTAGTGGGGTGTAGGGGGGTAGGGTGGGGTGCAATGGAGTGGGATCGGGGTTGGGTGGGGTGTAGGGGGGTTGGATGGGGTGTTGGAGGGTTGGGTGGGGTGTAGGAAGGTTGGGTGGGGTGTAGGGGGGTTGGGTGGGGTGTAGTGGGTTAGGATCAATGTTGTGGGTGGGGTGTAGGGGGGTTGGGTGAGGTGTAGTTGGTTAGGTTCAATGTTGTGGGTGAGGTGTAGGGGTGTTGGGTGGGGTGTTGGGGGGATGGTTGGGGTGTAGGGGTGTTGGGTGGGGTGTTGGGTGGTCGGTGGGGTGTAGGGGGTTGGGTGGGGTGTAGGGAGGTTGGTTGGGATGTAGGGGGGTTTTAAGGGGTGTAGGGGAGTTGGCTGGGATGTAGGGGGGTTTGGTGGGGTCTTGGGGGGTTGGATGGTGTACAGTGGAGTGGGATCGGACTTGGGTGGGGTGTAGGATGGTTGGGTGGGGTGTAGGGGGGTTTGGTGGGGTGTAGGGGTTTTGAGTGGGATGTAGGGGGGTGCAGTGGGATAGGATCGGTTGTGGGTGAGGTGTAGGGGGGATCGGTTGGGTATAGGGGGGATTGATGGGGTTTAGGGGGTAGGATCGGGGTTGTGTGGGGTGTACTTTGATTGAGTGGGGTGTAGGGGGGTGCAGTGGGATAGGATCGGTGTTGGGTGGGGTGTAGGGGGGTGCAGTGGGATAGGATCGGTGTTGGGTGGGGTGCAGGGGGTTGGGTGGGATGTAGGGGGTTGAGAGGGATGAATGGGAGTTGAGTGGGGTGCAGTGGAGTGGGATCGGGGTTGGGTATGGTGTAGAGGGGTTGGGTGGGGTGTGTTGGGGTTGGGTGGGGTGTATGGGGTAGCAGTGGTGTGGGATCGGTGTTGGGTGAGGTGTCGAGTGGTTGGGTGGGGTGCCGGGAGGCTGGGTTGGATGCAGTGGAGTGTGATCGGGGTAGGGTGAGGAGTAGGGGGGTTGGGTGGTGTGTAGGGGGGTCGGGTGGGATGTACGGGTGTACAATGGGGTAGGATCGGTGTTGGGTGGGGTGTAGGGGGGTTCTGTGGGGTGTGGGGAGGGTGGGTGAGATGTAGGGTGGTTGTGTGGGGTGTGGGGAGGTTTGATGGGGTTTAGGGGGTTGAGTGAACTGTAGGGGAGTTGGGTGGGGTCTATAGTCGCGGCGCGTGACTCTGAGGTTGTTATTATCGTGCTCTGCCAACCTACCATTCAAAAGTGCGTCTGATTTCGTGTATAATATGAGACGCATGGGATTCGTGTATAATATGTTCGTGTATAAAAATATTCGTGTATAATATCTTCGTGCATAATAATATGATTCGTGTATAATATGACATGAAATCGGATACACTTTTGAATGGTAGGTTGTACGATAATGACAACCTCAGAGTCGTGCGCCGCGACTATAGTGACGTCACGCGGCACCTGAGCCCACCACTCCAGCAGGGTTAAGATTTATGCCCCAGGGTGAAACGTCCAATAGATCGGGGTGTCATTTACTACGTGCAACCTGGGGGTGGGATAGGTAGAATAGGACTGACAAACAACACCTTGCAAACTACATCCGTTTATCGTTACCACACACACACACACACACACACACACACACACACACACACACACACACACACACACACACACACACACACACACACACACACACACACACACACACACACACACTGCAATGGAGGAGGATGTAGCTGACACTGGAGAGGGAAGAGGTTGGCAGTGGCACTGGCACAGGAAGAGTCAGCTCCTAGAAGAGTAACTGAACTACTAGAATGAGATAAGGACATCAAAGAAAAAGGCTCTCCCCCGCCCTCCAAACCCTCCAGCCAAAGCCGGCAGGAAAAAGTCAGAAAGAACACCACGCCGTATAGAAAAACTGGCGTGGACATGTTATAGGAAAGTGTGAAAGGAGAATAGAGACTATCATAGTGTAACCTGAAAAGGAAAAATTATGAATTAGTATTGGTTATAAGAATTTCTTTTTTCTATATCCACCCCTTATTAGTCATATGCTTAGCCTTTGCTCGAAACTCAATGGAAGAGGCAGCAACTACTTTACTAGGTAGCTTATTCCATTCGTCTACTACTCTATTACCAAACCAATTTCTACCGATTTCCTTACTGAAACGGAATTTTTCTAGTTTGAAACCATTATTTCTAGTTCTATCCTGTATGCTCACTTTAAGTACCTTGCTAATATCTCCCTTATTTATACCATTCATCCACTTAAACACCTCAATTAAGTCTCCCCTTACTCTACGCCTCTCTAGCGAATGCAGACTTAGTCTTTTCAGTCTGTCTTCATATGACAGGTTCCGGACGTCATGTATCATTTTAGTCATTCTTCTCTGTACATTTTCTAACGAGTTAATATCCATTCTATAGTAAGGACACCAGAATTGTACTGCTTAGTCTAAATGTGGCCTTACTAATGCTAGATAAAGTTTCAGTATTACTTTTGATGATCTATTGCTCACGCTTCTCGAAATAAATCCTAGGACCCTATTTGCTTTATTTCTCGCATTAATGCACTGTTGCCTTGGTTTAAGGTCGTTACTAATCATAACTCCTAGATCTCTCTCGGATTCTGATTTGCTAATTTCTTTGTTATCTAAGCTGTATTTAGTATCTCCAATGGTCTTGCCTACGTTAAGTACTTTACATTTTTCAACGTTAAATTCCATTTGCCAAGTTTTAGACCATTTGGACAATGTATCGAGGTCTTTTTGTAAGTTATGGCAATCGTCAGTCGAGTTACTGAGATGGAGGGATGGAGGGATGGAGTGGAGAGGGGGTGTGAGCTGGGAGCAGGGTAGTGAAATGGCAAGGGACAGGGCGACATGGCGGCGATTTGTCTGTGGTCACCCCTTACAGGATTAAGGCGTCTGGCAATAGATAGACAGATAGATAATTTGTCTCCTACCTTAATTTGGCTAATTATCGTTTATATTTCACAAACAATTCTTTTCCATATTTTACCGTAGTAATTACACTTTTTGCCCAGTCCCATCGCGTGAAAAAAATACATATGCGGCTAGTAACCAAGGAGACTCATTATAATCCACCCCATCAGATAAAAACAGTAGATATTTGAATAGTAACCAAGGAGACTCAGTATAATCCACCCCATCAGATAAAAACAGTAGATATTTGAAGAGTAACCAAGGAGACTCAGTATAATCCACCCCATCAGATAAAAACAGTAGATATTTGAATAGTAACCAAGGAGACTCAGTATAATCCACCTTCATCAGATAAAAACAGTAGATATTTGAAGAGTAACCAAGGAGACTCAGAATGGAACACAATAGGGGAGCCTGGACCCACTAAACCACCAGTTATGTAAAAAGCTAGTCACGAAGAAGTTCATGGGGATATCAAGTGAACCATTCTCAGTAGCTGACAGCCTAAACCCACTAACCTCCCCCCACCCGGGGCTAGGCAAGTTGGTGCTGACATTTAAGATGAGAGTGACCAGCCTCACACATCCCTGAGTGGTGTACCCCCTCCACAATATGTCTACCCCCGATGTATATATGTCCCCCCCAATGCATACATGCCCCCACTAAACTTGCTGACCTAGCACGCTTTCCCAGGGCCCCACGCCTGGGAAGACGGCAGTTCAGAGCAGACATTCAAGAAGGGCAGACTATTTTGTTGTGAGCTCGTAATAAACTCCTTATCTAGCTGTTTGTACACGGAGTTTCTATCACCAAAGTATTGCAAGTTACAGTGGCATTACATGAGCAATAAACCCCAACCAACCCTTGGATATAAACAAAGTCTAAAATGTACTGTTAACTGCTATATGTGTTTTGATTGTAGTTCTCGGGGATGATTTTGTCTGTCTGTCTGTCTGTCTGTCTGTCTGTCTCTGTCTCTGTCTCTCTCTCTCTGTGTCTGTCTGTCTGTCTGTCTGTCTCTCTCTGTGCCGATGCTGGAGTTTGAATATAAAGTGTTACTGTACTGATAGTTTCCACTGAAGATTTGAGTGTCTTGTTGATATTGAATAAAAAAAAGACAAGGCAGGTTGGTAGGTAGGCACAGGCAGGCAGGTAGGTAGGCAGACAGGTAAGTAGGCAGGCAGGCAACTACAGTAGGTAGGCTGGCAATTAGGAGGCTGGTAGGTAGACAGGCAGATAGGCAGGCAGGCAAGCAGACTAGGCAACAGACAACACGCCTGACAGCAGGCTGGATAGCAGGCTGACATTACCTGTTCTTACTACTACTGCTACAACTACTGCTACTACTGCAACAACAACAACTACTACTACAACTACTAATACTGCTGCTGCTACTGCCACCACCACCACCACCACCACCACCACCACCACCACCACCACGGTGGTCGGGGTTGGGATGCATACCAGTAAAAAGGATAAATAAAAATGTATTTCAGGTGAACATCATCAACCCAGACGACTAGATTAGCGTTGGGAGTATGGAGGGTGAGAGACTGACTAGGAGAGTGTATGTGGGTGAGGTGGAGCGGGGAGAGGGAGGGGGAGACCGAGGAGGAGATGCAGGGATGGAGGAGAGAGATAGGGCATTTATGAGAGAGAGGGGATGTTAACTGGGAGTATAGAGGGTGTAACTAGGAGAGTATATGTGGGTGAGGTGGAGGGGGGAGAGAGAGGGGGAGACCGAGGAAGAGATGGAGGGATGGAGGAGAGAGGAATATGAGAGGGGGATGTAAGTTGGGGGGAGCACAGCTACATGGCAAGGGACAGAGCGACGTGGAGACGATTTGTTTGTGGCCACTCCTTACCCGATGAAGGCGTCTGGCTATAGACAGATATATAGAAAGGATTAATATTAAAGATAAATATTAATCAGCATAATAAAAACAAGCATTTTATTTCGCACTAGAGTGGAGTACAACTCTCATGAGTGGGGAGGCTCCCCACATACAGCTCTTCTCATTAGGGCGGAGTCAAAGGCTTTTCGTCTCATCAGCTCTCTTTCACTTACTGACTCCCTTCAACCTCTGTCTCTTCGCCGCACTGTTGCATCTTTATCTTCTCTTCTATCGCTACTTCAATGGTCACTGCTCCTCTGAACTGTCTGCTTGCATCCTTTCATCACTACGACGGGTGCGCAGCACCCGTCTAGCAACAAACTCTCATCCCTTTTCTGTCCAACTCTCAAATGTAAGTGTTAACCGTTACCCCCAGTCCTTCACTTATGCAACAGGTCAACTCTGGAACTGTCTCCCTCTGTATTTCCTACTTTCTATGACCTCCAGTCTTTCAAACGCAGTGTGTCCAGGCATCTCGAAATAAACGGGTCTTGAATTTGGCTCTCTTTTGTATTGTTTTTTTTTTTTCTTTTTCTTGGAAGGAATGGTTTCCGGGCTCGTGGCCTTTGGTTCCTTCTTCCTTGCATAAAAAAAAAGAAGCTTCGAATCCCGTCAGTCACCCTGTAACCGTGAGAGGGGGAGGACGCTCGAGCTGTGTGTCTATTCTCAGTGTTGATAGTGTTTAAACAGCTTGCCCATCTATCCGAGATAAACAAAGGTAAGGCAGGATATTGTTCATCAGTTCTTTGATACGGCCTGTTCTTTCAGTTGAACCATCTATCTATCTATTGCCAGACGCCTAAATCACGTAAGGGGTGACCACAAACAAATCGCCTCCAGGTCGCTCTGTCCCCCACAATTTCGCTGCCCTGCTCCCAGCTCACACCCCCCTCTCTCATATACCTCTCCACCCCATCCCTCCATCTCATCCTTGGCCTCCCCCTCCCTCTCCGCCCCTCCACCTCACTCACATACCCTCTCCTCGTCAGTCTTTCACTCTCCATCCTCTCCACATGGCCAAACCACCTTAATGTGTTTCTCCTTACCAGTCTTTATTAGTGTGAAAAGTGGTGTGGAAATAAGTTATCTGAGAGGAATGTGGAGCTACGTGGAGAGACAGACAGGCTGACAGGGTTGCCGCTCCGTGGAAATCGTCTGCTAATGTGGAAAAACAAATAAGCGACGGACCTACACGTGGGAAAAATTACACGCTACCCATTTAGAGCCGAGGAGAGGAGGTGGAGGGGTCAGCTGGGGATAATGTCATAGCCCGCGCCCTCCAAGATAGTGTTAAGAGGGAGGAAACTACAACATAGCGCCCTCCAAGATAATGTTAAGAGAGAGGAAGCTGCTAGATAGCGCCCTCCAAGATAGTGTTAAGAGAGAGGAAGCTGCTAGATAGCGCCCTCCAAGATAGTGTTAAGAGAGAGGAAGCTGCTAGATAGCGCCCTCCAAGATAATGTTAAGAGAGAGGAAGCTGCTAGATAGCGCCCTCCAAGATAGTGTTAAGAGAGAGGAAGCTGCTAGATAGCGCCCTCCAAGATAGTGTTAAGAGAGAGGAAACTGCTACATAGCGCCCTCCAAGATAATGTTAAGAGAGAGGAAGCTGCTAGATAGCGCCCTCCAAGATAGTGTTAAGAGAGAGGAAGCTGCTAGATAGCGCCCTCCAAGATAGTGTTAAGAGAGAGGAAACTGCTACATAGCGCCCTCCAAGATAGTGTTAAGAGGGAGGAAACTGCTACATAGCGCCCTCCAAGATAGTGTTAAGAGAGAGGAAACTGCTACATAGCGCCCTCCAAGATAGTGTTAAGAGAGAGGAAACTGCTACATAGCGCCCTCCAAGATAATGTTAAGAGAGAGGAAGCTGCTAGATAGCGCCCTCCAAGATAGTGTTAAGAGAGAGGAAGCTGCTAGATAGCGCCCTCCAAGATAGTGTTAAGAGAGAGGAAACTGCTACATAGCGCCCTCCAAGATAGTGTTAAGAGGGAGGAAACTGCTACATAGCGCCCTCCAAGATAGTGTTAAGAGAGAGGAAACTGCTACATAGCGCCCTCCAAGATAGTGTTAAGAGGGAGGAAACTGCTACATAGCGCCCTCCAAGATAGTGTTAAGAGAGAGGAAACTGCTACATAGCGCCCTCCAAGATAGTGTTAAGAGAGAGGAAACTGCTACATAGCGCCCTCCAAGATAGTGTTAAGAGGGAGGAAACTGCTAGATAGCGCCCTCCAAGATAGTGTTAAGAGGGAGGAAACTGCTACATAGCGCCCTCCAAGATAGTGTTAAGAGAGAGGAAACTGCTACATAGCGCCCTCCAAGATAGTGTTAAGAGAGAGGAAACTGCTAGATAGCGCCCTCCAAGATAGTGTTAAGAGAGAGGAAACTGCTACATAGCGCCCTCCAAGATAGTGTTAAGAGAGAGGAAACTGCTACATAGCACCCTCCAAGATAGTGTTAAGGTGGGAAGGAGAGGCAGGGAGGGGGGGAGAGATTGAGAAGGAGGGATGAGGGAGGGAGGGAGGGATGTGAGGCAGGAGGGAGGAGAGAGAAGAGGGAGGGAGTACAAAGGAATACAAAGAACAGCAAACAGCAACAGACCCTATGATCCTTTCGAGGCTGCTTGTTACAGAGTAGACTATGACTACGAGATCTAATTCTACATGCTGATGGATAAGGATAGTAAAGCAAGAAGGAGGAAACTACAACATAGCGTAGTTCACTGTATGACACATTGGGTTCTAAAGCAAATATATAAAAACAAGTAGGAATAGTTATATGTAAACAGTAAAACAAAGCTGTGCATAACACTTACCGTACAGAGTTGTGTATTACTGTATCTTTAAGCCATATTGGACACGTTGAGAAACTGGAGGATAAAAGACCGACTAAGCGGGTGTATGTAGGTGAAGTGGAGGGAGGGAGGGGGAGGGGGAAGACCCAGGATGAGGTGGAGGGATGGAGTTGAGAGGTAAATGAGAGAGGGGGGTGTAAGCTGGGAGCAGGGCAATGAAATGGCGGGGGACAGGGCGACTTGGTGGCGTTTTGTCTGCGGCCACTCTTTACGGGATTACGGCATCTGGCAATAGACAGATAGACAGGGATGTGAAGAACCGCTCACCCTTCATCTTCTTATGTAACAACTTCCTATAGACTTATCAATCCATCAGAAATGCATCTACATAAACAAACACATACTAAATAGTTTTCCTCGCTGTCTTTACATATACTATAATTTCCTTGTATTTATTATCGTTGTTTTATAGAGGGAGGGGAAGGTGGTATATCTCACTAGGATCCTTTGAGCAGTCCTTCATTTATGCAACAGGTCAACTCTGGAACTGTCTCCCTCTGTCTGTATTTCCTACTTCCTATGATCTCCAGTCTTTCAGACGCAGTGTGTCCAGGCATCTCAAAAGGAACGGATCTTGAATTTGGCTCTCTTGTGATTTTTTTTTTTTTTGAAGGAACGGTTTGCGGCCTCCTGGCCTTTGGTTCCTTCTTCCTTGCATAAAAAAAGAAATGAGAGGAACATGTGGAGTTACATGGAGAGACAGACTGATAAATGAAGAAGTGAAGGAGCGTTGTGGTGTGGATGTGGATGTGATAGGAAGCATTAGGAGAAACACACTGAGGTGGTTTGGTCATGTGGAGCGGATGAAGAGTGAGAGACTGACGAGGAGAGTGTATATGAGTGAAGTGGAGGGGGAGAGAGGGAGGGGAAGGCCAAGGATGAGATGGAGGGATGGAGTGGAGAGGTATATGAGAGAGGGGAGTGTGAGCTGGGAGCAGGGCAGTGAAATGGCTGGGGACAGGGCGACATGGAGGCGAATTGTTTGTGGCCACTCCTTGCAGGATTGAGGCGACTGGCAATAGATAGATAGATAAATAGTTATTCGTTCTATCTATTTATCGCCAGTCGCCATAATCCCTTGTCTATCCATCTATCTATCAATCTATCTATCGCCAGACGCCATAATCCGGTATCTATCAATCTATCTATTGCCAGACACCATAATCCCGTATCTGTCCATCTATCTATCTATTGCCAGACACCATTATCCAGTATCTACTGCATTTATCTATCGCCAAACGTTATAATCCCGTATCTATCTATCTATCTATATCGCCAGACGCCATAATCCCGTATCTATCTATCTATCTATCGCCAGACGCCATAATCCCATATCTATCTATTTATCTATCAATCACCAGACGCCATAATCCCGTATCTATCCATCTATCTATCCATCTATTGCCAGACACCATAATCCAGTATCTACTGTATTTATCTATCGCCAGACTTCACAATCCCGTATCTATCTATCTATCTATCGCCAGACGCTATAATCCCGTAAGTGGTGGCCGTTTCTCTTCGAGTTATTTGTTTTACGGGGAGGGGCACTAACCCTCCACCAACCCACTTGTTGACACGTAGGCAGCACGTATGGGTTGGTTATATGGTTACCACCCAGCGTTGTAAATGGTTTCTTGGCTTACAGGAAACCATTTGGCTTGTCACTCAATGTAAAGCCACCTGTAAAGGAAAGAAAAGCAATAAGAAGTGACAGGAAAGATGGGAGAAATAGGAAGAGAGGAGGACAGGCACAGAAAAAGAATGATAAAGGCTAAGGAAGAAGTAGGCAGCACTACACTGAGTGAGTGGATGATGGTGAGAAATAGGAAGAGAGGAGGGCAGACACAGAAAAAGAATGATAGAGGTAAAGGAAGAAGTAGGCAGCACTACATCAAGTGAGCGGATGATGGTCGCCACCTTGGAATCACATCCATTAATCCTTGAAGTAGTCGGCCACCTCCGATATTTTGCTCAGTTGCCGCTGTGTTGGTCTCGTCATTACCGTATGTGTTGTGTCTTTGGCCTTCTCATGTTTACACTGAGTGCGGTAGGTTCCTCGTGCTGCATCACCTGTATAGTTTTGCTGAGTGACATGTCTTGGTGGTGTGGAGGAGGCAAATAATGCCACTCCTCATGACATCACCAAATAATGCCACTCCTCATGATCATCACCAAATAATGCCACTCCTCATGACATCACCAAATAATGCCACTCCTCATGACATCACCAAATAATGCCACTCCTCATGACATCACCAAATAATGCCACTCCTCATGACATCACCAAATAATGCCACTCCTCATGACATCACCAAATAATGCCACTCCTCATGACATCACCAAATAATGCCACTCCTCATGACATCACCAAATAATGCCACTCCTCATGACATCACCAAATAATGCCACTCCTCATGACATCACCAAATAATGCCACTCCTCATGACATCACCAAATAATGCCACTCCTCATGACATCACCAAATAATGCCACTCCTCATGACATCAACAAATAATGCCACTCCTCATGACATCAACAAATAATGCCACTCCTCATGACATCAACAAATAATGCCACTCCTCATGACATCACCAAATAATGCCACTCCTCATGACAAACCTTGCCCTGGTGTTCTTTTGGCCCCTTGCACTGGTACCCTAAGTGCACCAGTGAAGGGTGTTGCCAGGACTGACGTGTGCACGGGTACTTAGCGTCACCCGCGTTGGATGGCTGCCACAGACACTGCCCCTCACTGACACTATGTTTATTATCATATCCTCTCAGTGGCAACACTTCCACAATGGCTGGAGTGTCGTAACATGAGCACTGACCCCCTGCTGTGGTGGTAGGTGAACCTCTAGGTCACCCCAGTCCTCTGTGTTCAACCCAGCCACCTCCAGCCCCGTGTGTGCATTGCCTTACATGGCCGTGCAGGTCCGTCACCTTGATTGTTGAAATGATCTCCTGACTGAATGGCTACATCAGACTGGTAGTGTTTGGTGGGAACAAAATAATTTTACTTTTGTGTGGCATCGACAGTATAAGTGCCATGTCCAGGCCAGCTGTACGGTGCTATCATCGCTTTGTTTTTCGTGTCGCTTTGTTTATAAAGGCTCCAACCTGTTTGCATGCATTGCCTTGGTCATCTACTGGCGGCTCACCATGATGCTCGATCTCTGGCAGCCTCCCTATTCAGTCCCTTATCCATGAGATCACACTCAATGACCTCGCCCCAGGTTTTTTTTCGGTCTGCTTCTCGCATCCCTAACTCTAATGTTGACACTTCTCACTTTCTGCACCCAACTGTCATCCCCCATCCTCTCCACATGCCCAAACCATCTCAATCTACCCCTCCTCATCACAACACCAATACACTCCGGTCACATTCTTCCTCTGAACTCTTCCATCGCAAAGCTAGCCCCCCCAGGCCTTGCACTTAGGGATGCACTGCACATCCACCTAATCATTGCCATTTCAGTACGTTTGAGCCTGCGAATATCTTCTCTTCTTTTCTGTCCAGGTCTCACTATCATACAGCATTACACTCCTAACACATACTGCATACAAAGACCCCTTAGCACGGAGGGAGAGCCCTCTCAGTGTCAGGAGAGGCAACAGCTCCCTGAACTTCTTCCAACTACTGCTCACTCTAGCCACAGAGCTGCTCCAGCCCCACCTCCAGCACATAACATGTCTCCCAAATAACAAAACTCTTCCACACACTTAAGAGACTCACCAGGAAGATCAATCTCTTCACGCTTGACAATCTTCACATAATAATAATTATCATCATCATCCAGATCTCCTTTCCCACCCTAGGGCAGGGTGAAGAGTTGCAACGTCCAGACAGCCTAGGTTTGCCCAATTCAATGAGCCATGGGCCACGCTTCCATTCACTCATTAGTCAAGCCCCCGGAATCCTGGCTCCATCAGATAAACCAAAAAACTTTCACGACGTTCTGTAGCTTCTCATATACCTATCTGATAGAGTCAATCAGAACGCTGTCACGTTAAAATGGGGTGCCAAATTCCTGGTTATGCACTTCCCCTCACAACATTCATCCAGCCAGCTCAATCTCTCGTCAGTTCCCTAGCCTTACCGACTTCCATACCTCTCTTCCCAGCACATTCATCCACCATATCTCTCCACCTTCTCCTTGGCCTACCTCTCCTCCTCCCTCATTCAAATTCGCTCAGATATACCTTTTTCACCATTCCATTGTTATCCATTCTCTCCAAATGACCATACCATCTCAGTACACTCTCTTCGATTCTGGTGTCCACCGACTTCCTCACTCCACACCTTTCACGAATCACAGTATTTCGTATCCTATCCACCCTCTGTACTCCACATACATTCCTCAGCAGTCCCATCTCCACTGCCTCACTCCACATCTTTCACGAATCACATTATTTCGTTTCCTATCCACCCTCTGTACTCCACATACATTCCTCAGCTGTCCCATCTCCACAACCTCACTCCACATCTTTTACGATATTTCGTATCCTATCCACCCTCTGTACTCAACATACATTCCTCAGCAGTCCCATCTCCATTGCTCTTACTCTTGACTTTTCATTTTCATGCCACACCATAGTCTCACATCCATATGTTAAAGTTGGCACTAACACTCCTTCATGTAAGCCTCGTGCAGCTGCAACACTCAAGCCTCTGTTTCTTATCAAGGCCTTCATTGCACCAGCTACTTTCCTTCCTTGTGTCACTCTACTTTCCACTTCTTTTGCACATTTTCCTCTCTTTTCTATCACTGTACCCAGGAATATGATGATGATATTGACGATGATATGGTGATGATGGTGATGATGATGATGGTGATGATGATGATGATGATGATTTTTTTGACATAGACGTACGGAACTGTAGGAAATCCACAGCAAGCAATGAGGAGAGGCAGGGGAAAGTCAGTCAGCCAGCCAGTCAGTAAGCCAGTCAGCCATCACTTACCTGCATTAAAAGCTAAATTATATTTCAAGCCTGTCAGATTAGATAGACAGATAGATAGATAGATAGACAGATGGATGGATAGATGAATGGATAGATTGATAGGTATATGGATAGATAGAAAGATGGATGGAGGGATGGGTGGATAGATAGATGGATGAATGGATGGATGGATGATAGATTGATAGATGGATGGATGGATGGATGGATGATAGATTGATAGATGGATGGATGGATGGATAGATGGATGATAGATTGATAGATGGATGGATGGATGGATGGATGGATGGATGATAGATTGATAGATGGATGGATGGATGGATGGATGGATGATAGATTGATAGATGGATGGATGGATGGATGGATGGATGATAGATTGATAGATGGATGGATGGATGGATGGATGGATGATAGATTGATAGATGGAAGGATAAATAGATAGATGGATGGAGGAATTGAGGGATGGGTAGATAGATAAATGGATAGATAGATAGATTGACAGATAGATGAATGGATGGATGGATAGAATGATAGATAGATAGATAGGCAACTTAACACTGCCACACGTCACTCTAATACAACTACTACACTTCACACACACACACACACACACACACACACACACACACACACACACACACACACACACACACACACACACACACACACACACACACACACACACACCGGTAATGCTTACCTAATGAATATGAGATTAACTAGGAGAGTGATGTGGGTGAGGTGGAGGAGGGGAGAGGGAGAGGGAGACCGAGGAAGAGATGGAGGGGTGAAGTAGAGAGGTGTATGAGAGAGGGAGGTGTAAGTTGGGGGAATGACAGCGAAATGGCAGGGGACAGGGCGACATGGAGGTGATTTGTTTGTGGCCACCCCTTACGGGATTAAGGCGTCTGGCTAGAGAGAGAGAGAGAGAGAGAGAGAGAGAGAGAGAGAGAGAGAGAGAGAGAGAGGCCAAAAGACCTGTGTGTATCAGAGTTCATAATCAAAATATCATCCACGTCTATCTATCTATTTATCTAACTGTAAGCTTACCTAAATCTACCAGACCAAAGCTAATCTACCTTTACTGACTACCCTGCCCTGCCCTGTCCTGCCCTACCCTACCCTACCCTTCCCTACCATACACTACCCTACCCTACCCTACCCTACCGTACTGTACGCTACCCTACCCTACACTACACTACCCTACCCTACCCTACTCTACACTACCCAACCCTACCTTACTCTACCCTACCCTACACTACCCTACAGTACTCCACCCTGCCCTACCGCAAGGTCTATAGTCGCGGCGCGTGACTCTGAGGTTGTTATTATCGTGCTCTGGCAACCTACCATTCAAAAGTGCGTCTGATTTCGTGTATTATATGAGACGTATGTGATTCGTGTATAATATGTTCGTGTATAATAATATTCGTGTATAATATATTCGTGCATAATAATATGATTCGTGTATAATATGACATGAAATCGGACGCACTTTTGAATGGTAGGTTGTACGATAATGACAACCTCAGAGTCGTGCGCCGCGACTATAGTGACGTCACGCGGCACCTGAGCCCACCACTCCAGCAGGGTTAAGATTTATGCCCCAGGGTGAAACGTCCAATAGATCGGGGTGTCATTTACTACGTGCAACCTGGGGGTGGGATAGGTAGAATAGGACTGACAAACAACAGCTTGCAAACTACATCCGTTTATCGTTACTACACACACACACACACACACACACACACACACACACACACACACACACACACACACACACTTCAGTGGAGGAGGATGGAGTTGACCCTGGAGAGGGAAGAGGTTGGCAGTGGCACTGGCACAGGAAGAGGTTGGCAGTGGCACTGGCACAGGAAGAGGTTGGCAGTGGCACTGGCACAGGAAGAGGTTGGCACTGGCACTGGCACAGGAAGAGGTTGGCTCTGGCACAGGAAGAGGTTGGCAGTGGCACTGGCACAGGAAGAGGTTGGCAGTGGCACTGGCACAGGAAGAGGTTGGCAGTGGCACTGGCACAGGAAGAGGTTGGCAGTGGCACTGACACAGGAAGAGGTTGGCACTGGCACTGGCACAGGAAGAGGTTGGCACTGGTAAAGCAGGAGGATGACACTGGTAGGGGAAGAGGTTGGCACAGGAGGAAGAATGGGTTGGCAGTGTGGTAGGCAGTGGTTGCTGCTGTAGTGCAAGTAAGATACTGGAGGCGCCATCTACCAGGCTTAAAATCTGTGGCCCAGGAGGACGAGCCTGGCATGGAAAACACAACAGTGCAAATATCTCGAAAACGGTGCATTTTAGAGCAAAACTGAGCCACGGCGACGGCTGTTTTATCAACCTACCCCATTTTTTACTGCTCTATCCCGTGAGCTGGGTCTCATCACCATACCTTCACAGGGAAATGGGGAAAAATGGGTCACTTTTTTAATATGTGGCATTTTAGAGAAAACCAAAGGTGGTATTTTGCCTAAATTGAAACGGGTAATAGATGTGGGTTTTATTTGAAAATGGTATCCAAGATTTTTCGTGTAAATACTTGGGTTCGATAGGTATAAAAACACCCCCCCCCCACACACACCTGAGCAATAAAGTCTACGGGTGTTTCACTCCTCTTTCCAGACACGTTCTTCCATCTGACCTCGTTTCTTCCTGGATTTTAACTCGAAACCCGAGATAGGAAATCTTGTGATAGAGGCACACCCCTCGTGGGTAAATAAGTAAATAGGTCTATTTGGTGAAGAGGCATTTTGAGGAAAAGAAAGATATTATAATGTGATCAGTTGGGCCTGGACTCCACTCGGGAGAAGTTCCTCAGCTCCTGCTGGCTTTTGGCACAAGCGATGCATTCTAAATTATTTTATTATAGGGTCCCAATACCCGATTGAAGAAATGATTGGCTAAATAAAACATTATATATAGTTATTGGTGTGCATTAATTTACAAACGGAGCCGTACAGTGTTTGTCAGATGGTCTACACATTGGATAGTTTGAATTCTCGGGTCTCAGGTAAAATTTAACGAGTACCTTGATTGTCTTGCCTACCATGTTCAGGGAAAATATGGTACTTGATGCCATTACCATGATAGTTTGTTAAATATAACCTGGATATATATATATAAATATATATATATATATATATATATATATATATATATATATATATATTGTTACATAGCCTATGATTTCATCATGCTTTGTATAATTCTAACGTACAGTATGCTGCATGTTTGATCACGATTCGCCTCGTGGCTTCCATAGTGACAGGGCTAGCGTGTTTTACCTCAGTCCCCCTTTCTACCGTTATAGCAGAGTAAGTCGTTCTTTCTGTTGTTCAGAGCAGGATTGTCAACTCTTTGTCTCCTATGGCTTCATTTGCGCGTCCTTCTTACAAGTTGTATCAAGCTCTGCTGGCCCCTATATAATGAGCTCAGTCTCTGCATTATTGCCACTTAGATCTACTCCTCATTTTGTTCACATCTCTGTCCTCCCCTGTACAGTTGTTATTTTTGTGAGTGCTCAGGAAGTCTCCAACCATCTAGCAGCTGTGTAATTTGAGTATAAGTGTTATTGCATTTTTTTCTTTGTACTGTTTAGCATAAGGTGTTGATTTGTAGGCCTAGTGAGGTTTTTTGTAATTTATGTAGGATTCATTTTGTCAGCCAGTTTTAATAATAGTTTGTATCTGTAATAATTTATCTTGCATTAACTGAGCATTACCCAGTGTATTTTCATTTTATCAGGGCTGACTTAGATAAATATACTCTTGCTAATTTCGTGTTAATAGAGGCTATTGCAGTTAGTCATATATTTAACCTGTTTATTTGCCATTACATTATCCTTATGAGTCCTGAATGTTTTGTTGTTAATTTAAGCATTAAACTTTAACTTGTAATTGTACCTAACTCTTTTGTTTTGAACCTGGAACTTTACGGGACAGTAGTGACTCCTAGCATTCTCACTTAAAGTGTACATTATCTTTCTCAGTTCCGTAACAATATATATATATATATATATATATATATATATATATATATATATATATATATATATATATATATATATATATATATATATATATATATTGTTACATAGCCTATGATTTCATCATCCTTTGTGTAATTTTAACGCACAGTATGCTGCATGTTTGATCACGAGCGTGTTCTGCCTCAGTCCCCCCCTCTACCGTTATAGTAGAGTAAGTCGTTCTCTCTGTTGTCCAGAGCGGGATTGTGAACTCTATGTCCCCATGGCTTTCATTTGCGCGTCCTTCTCACAAGTTTTATCAAGCTCTCCTGGCTCCTATATAATGAGCTCAGTCTCTGCATCATTGCCACTTAGATCTGCTCCTCATTTTGTTCACATCTCTGTCCTCCCCTGTACAGATATTATTATTGTGAGTGCTCAAGAAATCTCCAAACATCTAGCAGCTGTGTGTAATTTGAGTATTACTGTTATTGCATTTTCTTGTACTGTATAGCATGAGTTTAATTTGTGGGCCTAGTGAAGTTTGTAATTTATGTAGGGTTCTTTGTCAGTCATTTTTGATAATAGTTTGTATCTGTACTTATTTATCTGGCATTCACTGAGTATTATCTGGTATCTCATTTTATCAGAGCTGACTTAGATAAATTTACTCTTGCTAATTTCGTGTTAATAGAGGCTATTGCAGTTAACCATATATTTAACCTGTTTTTGCCATTACATTATCCTTATGAGTCCTGAATGTTTTGTTGTTAATTTAAGCATTAAACTTTAACTTGTAATTGTACCTAACTCTTTTGTTTTGAACCTGGAACTTTACGGGACAGTAGTGACTCTTCGTATTCTCACTTAAAGTGTACATTATCTTTCTCTGTTCCGTAACATAAATTTGGCGACCTCTTATCAGGATATTCAGGATATTATCATAAGGATATTGCTTGATATTTTGTGACTGTTACTTATTCATGATTTCTACTATTACTACACTTGATGAAGCCAAAGATTTTTTGTCAAATGTGCAAACAGTGTGTGATATAGAAAACAGAACAAAGAATGAACTTAAGATTGTTGCTCAACAATTGGGATTTGTTGTTCGCTCTTATCAGTCTAAAGATCAGATTGTTGCCATGATTAATGAAAGCTTGTTTAATGTAACTCCTCCAAATGAGCAAACGCAGATTGAATTAGCTAAGTTACAGCTAGCCCTGCAGGAGGCTTGTGCTAAGGAGGCGGAGTCTCGTGTAAAGGAGGCTGAATTTCAAGCACGTGCCAAGGAGGCTGAGTCTCAGGCTAAGGAGGCGGAATCTCAGGTTCGGATTCAGGAGGCACAGATACAGGCACAAGTTGAACTTGCTAGGATTCAGGCAGACCATGAGTATCGCATGAAACAAGGTGGAACTGGATCATCTAGCTCTGATGATTTTGATGTGACTAAAAATGTTAAACTTGTCCCTCCTTTTAATGAATCTGATTTAACAAAGTATTTTCAGTTGTTTGAGAGGGTAGCTACAGGTTTTAATTGGCCCAAAAAGTATTGGCCAGTACTCCTTCAAACTGTTCTCACCGGTAAAGCTCAAGTAACTTATGCATCTTTGCCTCAGGATCAATCTGATAATTATGATGTAGTTAAGAGCTTGATTCTTAAGGCCTATGAGCTTGTTCCTGAAGCCTATAGAGTAAAATTTAGGACAACTTACAAGCAAGATAAGCAATCCCATGTTGAGTATGCAAAAATCAAAGAAGATCTGTTAGAGCAGTGGTTAAATTCTAAGAATGTGGATTCTGATTTTGGTAAATTTAAGCAGATGATTTTGCTGGAGGATTTCAAAAGGTGTATTTATAAAGATGTAAGCCTATATCTTGATGAGAAAAGAAAAGATAATTTGTCTGATGCTGCAGTTTTGGCTGATGAATATGTTCTCACTCACAAGAGATATTCTAAAGAAAAAGGGAAAGCTGAGAGTAAGTACGTTGCCTCTACTCAGAGTACAGGTAACAGGAAAGAGAATAAGGATGATGTTTCTCAGGAAGTAAATACCAGCTTCACCTCTAGATTTCAGAAAAGTAAATGTACTTATTGTAGTAAGCTTGGTCATACTACGGAGAGATGTTTCAGGAGACAGCGTGATGTGAACAAAAAGGAGTCTTTAAATATTCAGTCAATTGGTCTAGTGTCCACTCTTGAGAGTTCCCGGAATTCTTTAACTGAGTTAACTGAACCTGCTTTGAGGGGTAACTTAAATTCTCATGATGGAGCTCCTCTTTTGAGCAGTAACGTGGGTGACACTCT
The DNA here is from genome assembly GCF_032717465.1 of Coenobita brevimanus. Classification (NCBI taxonomy): domain Eukaryota; kingdom Metazoa; phylum Arthropoda; class Malacostraca; order Decapoda; family Coenobitidae; genus Coenobita; species Coenobita brevimanus. Next base: position 2,283,165 of record NC_136962.1, read on the forward strand.
CAAGAGTTCATGTGCTAATTTCCTGTCTGATGGTTTTGTCAGTCCTCTGGACAGTAATGACAGGAAATCAGTTCAAATATATCGTGATACAGGTGCTTGCCAATCCCTTATGCTGACCAGTGTTCTAGGCTCTAATGTTAATTCCTCTGATGAAACTGTAATCTTACAAGGTGTAGGGAATAATTACTTCTCTGTCCCTCTGTGCAGAGTGAATTTAGAGTCTGGTTTTGTTAATGGTTCCGTTATGGTTGTGTTGGTTGAGACACTCCCAATGTCAG
>NC_136962.1:2288442-2295942 GCF_032717465.1 Coenobita brevimanus
CCCTACCCTACCTACCTTACCTTACTGTACCTTACCCTACCCTACCCTACCCTACCACACCTATCTTACCTTACCCTACCCTACCCTACCCTATCCAACACTACCATACCTACCATACCTTACCCTACCCTACCCTACCCTACCCTACCATACCTACCTTACCTTACCCTACCATACCATACCCTACCATACCTACCTTACCTTACCCTGCCCTACCCTACCCTACCCTACCCTACCCTACCATACCTATATTACCTTACCCTACCCTACCTTACCATACCTACCTTACCCTACCCTACCCTACCCTACCCTACCTACCTTACCCTACCATACCCACCTTACCTTACCCTGCCATACCCTACCCTAACCCACCCTACCCTACCCTACCCTACCTACCTTACCTTACCCTGCCCTACCCTACCCTACCCTACCCTACCCTACCCTACCATACCTACTTTACCTTACACTGCCCTACCCTACCCTACCCTACCTACCTTACCTTACACTGCCCTACCCTACCCTACCCTACCTACCTTACCTTACCCTGCCCTACCCTACCCACCTTACCTTACCCTACCCTACCCTACCCTACCCTACCCTACCTACCTTACCCTGCCTTACCCTACCCAACCTACCTTACCTTACCCTACCCTACTCTACCCTACCCTACCCTACCCTACCTACCTTACCCTGCCCTACCCAACCCTACCCTACGTACCTTACCCTGCCCTACCCTACCCTACGTACCCTACCTTACCCTGCCCTACCCTACCCTACCATACCTACCTTACCTTACCCTACCCTACCCTACCCTACACTACCGTACCTACCTTACCTTACCTTACCCTACCCTACTCTACCCTACCATACCTACCTTACCCTACCCTACCATACCCATCTTACCCTACCCTACCCTACCCTACCATACCATACCTACCTTACCCTACCCTACCCTACCCTACCGTTTCTACCTTACCCTACCCTACCCTACCCTACCATACCTTCCTTACCCTGCCCTACCCTTCCCTGCCAAACCTATCTACCTTCCTCCCCTACCCTACATCGTGTCTAAAACCTACCCAACACTGCTGCCTCATACACCCCATAACTCATGCAAGGGACCACATTTATGAACCACCCTGTTTTATGACTTTTACAGAGAGATATGGGAGTAGGGTAGGACTGGGGTTGGGTGGGGAGTAGAGGGGTAGGGCTGAGGTTGGTCGGGGTGCAGTGGGGTAGGAGTGGGGTTGGGTGAGGTGTAGTGGGGTAGGAGTGGGGTTGGGTGGGGTTCAGGGGGTAGGATTGGGGTTCGGTGGGGTGCAGGGGATTGTAGTGGGGTTGGGTGGGGTGTAGGGGGGAAGGTGGGGGTTGGGTGGGGATGCAGTGGGGTTGTGTGGGGTGCAGTGGTTATGATTGGGGTTGGGTGGGGTGCAGTGGGGTTGGATTGGGGTTAGGTGGGGTACAGTGGGGTAGGATTGGGGGTGGGGTTGGGTGCAGTGGGGTAGGAGTGGGGTTGGGTGGGTTGCAGTGGGGTAGGACTGGGGTTGGGTGGGTTGCAGTGGGGTAGGAGTGGGGTTGGGTGGGGTGCAGTGGAGTAGGAGTGGGGTTGGGTGGGGTGCAGTGGGGAAGGAATGGAGTTGAGTGTGGTGCCGTGGGGTAGGAGTGGGGTTGGGTGGGGTGCAGTGGGGTAGAAGTGGGTTGGGTGGGGTGCAGTGGAGTAGGAGTGGGGTTGGGTTGGGTGCAGTGGGGTAGGATCGGGGTTGGGTGGGGTGCAATGGGTTAGGATTGGGGTTGGGTGGGGTGCAGTGGGGTAGGACTGGGGTTGGGTGGGGTGCAGCGGGGTAGGATCGGTGTTAGGTGGGGTGCAGTGGGGTGGGATCGGGGTTGGGTGAGGTGCAGTCGGGTAGGATCGGGGTTGGGAGGGGTGCAGTGGGGTTGAATCGGGGATGGATGGGGTGCTGGGGGTTAGGATAGGGGTTAGGTGGGTGCAGTGGGGGTGGGATCGAGGTTGGGTAATGTGCATGGGGTAGGATCGGGGTTTGGTGGGGTGCAGTGGGGTGGGATCGAGTTTGGGTGGTGTGCATGGGGCAGGATCGGGGTGAGATAGGGTGCAGTGGGTAGGATCGGGGTTTGGTGGGGTGCAGTGGGGTGGGATCGGGGTTGGGTGGGGTGCAATGGGGTAGGAACGGGGTTGGGAGGGGTGCAATGGGGTAGGATCGGAGTTAGGTGGGTGCAGTGGGGTGGGATCGGGGTTGGGTGGGGTGCAGTGGGGTAGGATTGTGGTGGGGTGTGGTGCATGGGGTAGGATCGGGGTTAGGTGGGGTGCAGTTGGGTAGGATCGGGGTTGGGTGGGGTGCAGTGGTGTGGGATCGGGGTTGGGTGGGGTGCAGTTGGGTAGGATCGGGGTTGGGTGGGGTGCAGTGGTGTGGGATCGGGGTTGGGTGGGGTGCAGTGGGGTGGGATCGGGGTTCTGTGGGGTGCAGTGGGGTTGGAGGGGGTTGGGTGGGGTGCAGTGGGGTAGGATCGGGGTTGGGTGGGGTGCAGTGGGGTAGGATCGGGGTTGTGTGGGGTGCAGTGGGGTAGGATCGGGGTTGTGGGGGGTGCAGTGGGGTGGGATCGGGGTTGTGTGGGGTGCAGTGGGGTTGGAGGGGGTTGGGTGGGGTATGAACAAATTCATTAAGTTGTTCTTAGTTTGGAAGTTAATGAAGACTGTTTCTGCTGCATTATCTTGCTGTTTTCTTATGTTCCTTGAAATCGTCTGAAGCCTGGCAAAGAGTAGGAGTAAAATATGACGTCAGCAGATGCAATGCGCTGTCCTAGGCGCCACAGATCGAGTCCCGGAGGTGGACAGATGTTTTTATATCATGTAGACCTTTTGTATTTTATTTTTGATGCCTCCAGACCATGTTATTTGGCTTTAGGTACCCTTGACGTATGGAAGGGCTCAGTGAAATTTTTGTCTAAGCCACCATTTCGAAAAAAACTGATATGCGTCCTCGTACTGAATTGCCGGGCAATCTCGCATTCCTCGCACGAGATGGCGCCACCGCTGCATTGATGCGACGGGAAGAGGCCAAGCGGAAGACACCTCTCTTTTTACACTAATTTGGCCTAAAATTGCCCTTTATCTCTATTCTGAATGCTGAGTCGTACGCACAGTTTTACTCTGGGGAATTTTTCGTTCATTTGAAGGCTATTTCCCGTATCTCAGAGGCAGGGTGGGGCAATGCTACGGCCCTGCATCCCTTCTAAAGCATTTCTTCGTTGACTAGCATCGTATTCTGGTGGTAATGCATCGCTACAGGTCAGAAATCGAGATGGAGAGATGGCAAGTGTAATTCTAGCCAAGTTAAAGTAAGTGAAGTATCATATTAGCTCTCCCAGGCTCCTATGACTCACTCTCAGTCGAACAGCATAGTACCCCCCGTCAGTTGGACATAGAGTACCCCCGCGCATAAAAGGGGTAACGAAGACATTCACTAACCCCCTGATGTTCGGGACAATTCTAGTGACATTCCAGTTAAACCAGACGATTTTACTGAGCTGAGAGTGAGTCATGGGGGCCTTAGAGAGTTAATACACTGTCAGCATTAACCCTTACATGATGGAATAACTCTAGCATTTCTTTACAGCTGACAACAGGCGATTTGGTCCAGTCGAGTGTGTTAGGAGCCTGGCAGATACTGTAAATAAAAATAACACAGGGAAGGTAAGGAAAGTATTGTAAATTATTCTAAATAAAAAAGAATAAAAAAATACTAAGTCCTGTTTTTATTTGTTCCTTTTACGGTACATAAGTAGCTGCACGATACTCTGCACTTCTTCGTGATTAGCCTTAAATTACAGTGTTAGGTATTCTAAGTGGTTCTAGAGTGTAACAACTCTATTTTAGCAACTTATTCTGCTTATTACACTCTCATATTTCCTTGTTTTCTGCAGGTAACAAGTAAGGAAAATACAGTAGCAGTTCCAGATTCTATCCAGGTGTGATTGTGATGGCCGAGTCTGTATGGGTTTGGCCTCCTAATTGAGATGATCCGGGTTCGATTCCCGGAAGGATAGAGGCAATATTTAAAAACATACTGTGGCAGTGTCCGTAGTGACGTGATACACACATACTTAAACACACACATGCATGCACTGACAGACATACACGCACATACATACACTAAGACAGACAGGGGACTTATGCACAAGGGTAGGGTGTGGAAGGTAGGGGGGTTTTATTTCTAAGTCCAAAAAATCCAATTGGATTTTTGGGGCTTAGAAATAAAACCCCCCTACCTTCCACACCCTACCCTTATGCATATGTTGTGTGCGTCTGTCTGTAGGTGTATGTGTGTCTGTCGTGTGTTAGTGTGTGTGTGTGTGTGTGTGTCTGTCTGTCTTGTGTGTGTGTGTATACTTTTACATTCCCCCCCGGCAGGTCAACTACGTGACTGCCCAAACCCCCACCACCGGGCAGGCCACTAAGTGACTGCCAAACTACCTTAAATAACCTCTAAGTCAACCGGGAGTCGAACCCGGGTCCAAATGACAGGTCACTACGGACACTGCCACTCTTTTAAATATTCCTCTATTACCCAAGAATCGAACCCGGGTCCAGTAGATTGGCATGCCGCCTCGCTACTCACTCCGCCACCACGGCCCCACTAGCTTTGCGGCCGGGACTGGTACTGTATTTAGTTATTTGATACCAATAATAAACAAGGGGACACTTACCTGTACTGCATGTATTAAGTCGCTCATGGAGAGTTGTTACAATATCTCCAGAGTTCCTTAGAATATTTAAGAGTAATTTGGTGCTAGTTATGAAGAAATCAAGAGTTTTATCAGTTTATATATTTGAAGGAAATCAAAATTAGAACCTTGTGTTTTCTATATTTTTCCTTTGGATGGAGAACTGAGCCCCACTACCACTCCCTAACTACATCAGTCCAACCTTCAGATTAATTAGTGTTTTGGCTTCATACAGAGCTGGTGAGAAGCTTTGATAAGGGAATAGTGTCTACCTCATTTGAAAACCCTGGTGAATTTTGGCAAGGGTGGCCATGAAATAGGCTTGGAACTTAGAATGGCTTTGATAACAGTGCAAAAGGAATCGGTATTTGGAGCTACTTTGAAAGAATGTCATAAGAAAAAAGAATAACTAATAATTACACTGAAAATGGCTTGGACAAAAGGATAGCAATTGTAACCTACCTGCAGTGGCTTTGATAACACAGCCAGCCCTCTTCCTAACACAGCCAGCCCTCTTCCTAACACAGCCAGTCCTATACTTAACACAGACATCCCTCTTCCTAACACAAACATCCCTCTTCCTAACACAGCCAGCCCTCTTACTAACACAGCCAGCCCTCTTCCTAACACGGCCAGTCCTCTTACTAACACAGCCAGTCCTCTTCCTAACACAGCCAGTCCTCTTCCTAACACAGCCAGTCCTCTTACTAACACAGCCAGTCCTCTACCTAAAACAGACAGCCCTCTTCCTAACACAGCCAATCCTCTTACTAACACATCCAGTCCTCTTACTAACACAGCCAGTCCTCTTACTAACACAGCCAGTCCTCTTACTAACACAGCCAGTCCTCTTACTAACACAGACATCCCTCTTCCTAACGCAGGCAGTCCTCTTCCTAACACAGCCAGCCCTCTTACTAACACACCAGTCCTCTTACTAACACAGACATCCCTCATCCTAATGCAGGCAGCCCTCTTCCTATCACATATCGTTCTTCCTAACACACATCCATCTTCTAACACAGCTAACCCTCTTCCTAACAGAGACATCCCTCATCTTAACACAGACGGTCCTCTACCTAACAGACATCCCTCCTCTTAACACATGCAGCCCTCTTCCTAACACAGCCAGCCCTCTTACTAACACAGCCAGTCCTCTTGCTAACACAGCCAGCCCTCTTGCTAACACAGCCAGTCCTTTTCCTAACACAGCCAGTCCTCTTCCTAACACAGCTAACCCTCTTCCTAACAGACATCCCTCTTCCTAACACAGCCGGTCTTCTACCTAACAGACATCCCTCCTCTTAACACATGCAGCCCTCTTCCTAACACAAACATCCCTCTTCCTAACACAGCCAGTCCTATACTTAACACAGCCAGCCCTCTTCCTAACACAGCCAACCCTCTTCCTAACAGACATGCCTCTTCCTAACACAGCCAGTCCTCTATCTAACAGACATCCCTCCTCTTAACACACGCAGCCCTCTTCCTAACATAGAAATCCCTCTTCCTAACGCACCAAGCCCTCTTGCTAACACAGGCAGCCTCTTCATTAAGTCTTGGATGTGTTCTGAAAACCTGACAGAAAACACACCAAACTGGGAGGAAGCTGGCCAATCTGTTCCCTAAGTAGCACTGGAACTTTTAATATTTATACTCCACTATAGACCTAAGTGATGAGGACTTGTTGTATACACTGGCAACTGAATAGGTTTGGATAAGAGCTTTGATAAAACTATAAGAAACTACTAAAGAGTGTGCATAACTTGACAGTACTGGTATAAAGCCTGGTATAAATAGTGCTGGTATGAAGTGGTATTGTTATATAAAGCATCAACCTGAGAGACTGACATAAAAGTAACTATGAGATAAAAGGAACTATGAGATAAAAGTAAAGGAGATAAATGTCAAGGAGATAAAATATGACCTATAGGAGAACTAGTGTACAGGTGCATGGGCAGGTTATCTCCCCTAAGCTGTATTATATAACCTGGCAGTAGCAAGAAACACTGCAGGTACTACGTGAAACTAGCACTGTGGACGATTATAAAGTCCAGCCAAGATGAGGCTATTAGGGCTAGTCACTTAACATGGCAGTAATTGGAACGAGGGACTCAAGCTTACAAATTACTATAACCATTATTAATTAAAGGTAGGTGTCCATTGATAAAGTATAAGGGAATATTCTAAGTTGAATTTAGGTTTTACACCCAAGGAGTTTATACCATACTCCACTGGATGTGACAAATTCAACGTTGAAATATGGGTTTTATATCCGTAGACTTTTTACCCAGCCCAAGCCATAACATGAAAGGTGGAATCAACTCGATATACAGCTTGTTCTTTTATTATCTTTCTTGCTACAAGTGTTCACATTTGCCATGGATATTTACAAAGTGCATTAGCAGCTATGACGGCAGCATGTCAGGTTACCCTGGCAGGAGGCAGTGGTATTATCTAAAAGTATATTTGTACAGTATAGCGCAAAAAAAGTCTCTCAAAAGAGTGCAGGTATTATAAAAGTATATCAGTAAATTTAGTGCAATAATTTATCTCCATCTCCAGCTGGCTTGCTCTCCTATTCCTCTCTACCCTGTTCACTGTAGAACCACACACACACAAATCACACACTTCTTTCTTTTGCCAGACGCCTTAATCCCGTAAGGGGTGACCACAAACAAATGGCATCCATGTCGCCCTGTACCCCACCATTTCACTGCCCTGCTCTCAGCTCACACCCCCCTTTCCCATATACCT
>NC_136962.1:2300942-2310942 GCF_032717465.1 Coenobita brevimanus
TCCGATAACTTCAAGAAAATATATCAGAAAGATGAGGCCGCTGTACTTTTTGCTGAATTGGAGAAAGACTTTAACAGAGTTCCTTGGGGGATGGTGAAGTGGGCAATGAGAAAGCTTGAGATCCAAGAGTGGCTGCAAAGAGTAACTATGGCAATGTACAACGATGCTTGCACCCACCTGAGACTGAATGGAATTTGAGTAATGAGTTTTTCGTGAATCCTGGCGTGAGTCAGGGGTCATGGTGCTTGAAGCTCTCTCATATAACTTTAAATGCGGACTCTGTTGGGAGTTGATGTATGCTGATTACTTTGTGTTGTTTGAGGAGAATGAAGGGAGGCGGGGAGAAGAATTAGGGGTGGAGAGATGGAAAGGGGTAGAAGGGTTTGATGGAATGGGGCAGATGGGTTTGATGGAGTGGGGCAGATGGGTTTGATGGAGTGGGGCAGATGGGTTTGATGGAATGGGACAGAAGGGTTTGATGGAGTGGGGCAGAAGGGTTTGATGGAGTGGGGCAGAAGGGTTTGATGGAGTGGGGCAGAAGGGTTTGATGGAGTGGGGCAGAAGGGTTTGATGGAGTGGGGCAGAAGGGTTTGATGGAGTGGGGCAGATGGGTTTGATGGAGTGGGGCAGAAGGGTTTGATGGAGTGGGGCAGAAGGGTTTGATGGAGTGGGGCAGAAGGGTTTGATGGAGTGGGGCAGAAGGGTTTGATGGAGTGGGGCAGAAGGGTTTGATGGAGTGGGGCAGAAGGGTTTGAGAGCAAATGGGGATAAAACAAGTCATGATACTTGAGGCTGGTGCCGGTGCTGTCAGAGCAGAGTGTGTGTGGCTATGTGCAGTTTACCACAAGGGTGTGGCAACTAACTCCATCTTGTGCAGTGTATGTGTTAAGTGGGTGCATAAGGGATGGGTGTTATTGAGATAGGCTAAGAAATAATGCCTATTTCGTTTGTGTGGGGTGTCGGGAAGAACGTGTAGATATTGACAGGCGTGAAAGGACTGATCTTGCTGGAGAGTCTGGTGAGTGTTTGGAGGAGTTTTGTTATTTAGGGGACATGTTATGTGCTGGAGGTGGGTTAGGGTAAGGTGTTGATGCAGGACATTCAAGGAGCTGTTGCCACATCTGACACTGAGAGGGCTGCTCCTCCTTGCTACGCGTCCTTGTATATAGGATGTGTTAGGTGATTACTGCTGTATGTTAGTGAGGCCTGGGCAGTAAAGGAAGAGAGTATTCCTAGGCTGAAACCAACAGAAATGATAATGATTAGATGGATGTGCAGTGCGTCCTTAAATGAAAGGCCGGGGAGAGGGGGGAGGGTAGGACTGTGATTAAAGAACCGGTAGGAAGAATGGGAGTTGAAGGTAATAGTGTTGTGATGATGAGGGGTAGGTTGAGACAGTGTGAACATGTTGTGAGTAGGGAAGATGGCAGCTGTGTGCGGAACGTAAGAGGTGTGAACGGCAAGGGTAGGGCTGCGAGAGGCAGACGAAAACAGTCCTGGGACGAGGTAATTGTGTGGCCTCATGGATAAGGAACTGAATAGGGAGGCTGACAGAGATCGAGCAGCCTGGAGAGCCGCATATTGGTGCCTTTATAAACTAAATTAAACGATAAGTACCATACATGAGAAGACCTGTACACACACACTCGCGCACACAAACACCCACACACAATCCCCCCCCAAACACACAACCCCCCCACACACATACGCACACACAACCAAAATAACACTATCTACCTATCTATAGCCCGACGCCCTAATCCCGCAAAGGGTGGCGGCAGACAAAACGCCTCCAAGTCGCTCTGTCACCCACCATTTGACTACCCTCCTCCCAACTCACCCCCACTCCCTCATATTCCTCTCATCTCCATCCCTCCACTTCATCCTCGGTCTACCCCTCCCTCTCCCTCCCTTCACCTCACCTACATACACCCTCTTAGTCAGTCTTTCATTCTCCATTCTCTCCACATGTCCAAACCACCTCAGTGTATTTCTCCTAATCTTTTCAACCACATCCACATCCACCCCACAACGTTCCTTCACTTCTTCATTCGTCAACCTGTCCCTCCACGTCACTCCACATGCTCCTCTCAAGTAACTCATTTCCACTGCTCTCACTCTTGACTTGTTCCTCTCTTGCAAGGTCCACGCCTCGCTTCCATACGTCAGGGTAGGGATCACAATACTATTATGCAGTGACTTCTTAACTTCCATACTCACCTCCCTATTTCTCAACACTGCTTTCAGTGTACCAACTACCTTCCTTCCTTGCTGTACCCTTTCACGCACTTCATCCCCCAAAGTTCCATCCTAACTCATCACACTACCCAAGTACTTGAATGCACTCACATTCTCCATATCCTCACCATCCAACTTCACTGTACATTCTGTGGCTTCATTCCTCTCAAACACCATAACTTTTACTTTTGTTTACATTAACTTTCAGCTTCCTCCTCCTACACACTGTCCCAAATTCATTCACCAAACCTTGCAACTCCCATTCATCTTCACTCAACAATACTGTATCATCAGCAAACAGCAACACCGGAAGCTTCCAAATCTCACCCTCATTCATTAGGGCCAGCTCCACATCCACTGCCCTACCTTGCACCTCCTTTACAACCCCATCCATATATATATTAAACAGCCATGGAGACATCACACACCCCTGTTTCAGTCCCACATTGAGATCAAAGAACTCACTCAGCTCACCATCCACTCGCACCGTAGCCCTAGCTCCCTCGTACATACTCTTCACAGCACTCAACCATTTCCCCTCCACTCCATATATTCTTAATACCTTCCACATACCTTGCCTATCTATTCTGTCGTAAGCTTTCTCCAAGTCCATGAAGGCAGCATACACTTTCCTTCCCTTCTCTAGATACTTCTCCACTAAACATCTTAGAACAAATATCTGATCTACACACCCTTTTCCCTTCCTAAATCCCCCTTGTTCTTCTCCAACTAGCTCCTCTGTCATATGTCTAACCCTATCAATGAGTATTCTACCATATATTTTACCCGACACACTAAGAAGGCAAATACCCCTATGGTTACCACATACTTCTCTCTCCCCTTTTCCTTTGTATAAAGGAACAATTATACCTGATTTCCAGTCCTCTGGAACCCTTCCCTCTTCCCAAGCCAATCTACACAACTTCCATATCCACTCCACAACAATCTCACCCCCATACCTAAGCATTTCACCACACACTCCATCAATTCCTGGGGCCTTTCCCAGCTTAATCTTCTTCATCGCTTCCACTACTTCCGACCTACTGATCTCTTCCTCCCTCCTCTCATCTCTTCTTGTCCCAACCATTCCCCAACCACTTATACTCGCACTGCTCTCACACTCTACATTCAACAAATCCTCAAAGTGCTCCTTCCATCTCCTCAATTTCTCTCTCTTCTCCACCAACAATCTATTATGCCTATCTTTCACTCCCCTACTATTTCCCCTTTCACTCTGCCTTACTTTCTTTACCTCCTTCCAAAACAATTTCTTACTCTCCCTCCATTTCACACTCAGATTCCTCCCAAACTCTTCATCCACTTTCTTCTTACTCTCCTTCACCAGTCTCTTAACCTCCCTTCTCCTGCTCACATACACCTCTCTCTTCTCTCTCTCTCATCTCCCCTACCTCTACTCGCCAACCATTCACCATATGCCTTCTTCTTTTGTTCCACAGCTCGTTTCACCTCATCATTCCACCATGCTGTCCCTTGCACACCCTTGCATCTCCTCCTCACTCCACAAACCGCCTCACACGCTGCGCCTATCTCTTCCGTGAATATCTTACATACGTCTTCCACCCCTTCCATCTGCTCTAGCTCATACCTTCCCAATCTTTCTTCCACTATGCTCTTATACTCTGTCATTTTCTCACTATCTTGCAATTTCTCCACTCTTCTCACAGGAGTTGCTTCCTCCTGTCTTCCCCTTCGCCTCCTCAACCACTTTCTTTGCAGCTCTACCTTGGCCATCACTAAGTGATGGTCCGAGACTCCATTCCCCCACCCTCTCCACACTCTTGCATCCAACACTTGTCTTCTCATTCGCTCATCCACACACACGTAGTCTATCATTGCCTTTCGTTCAACAAGTTCACCATCCATCCTCCTCATTACTCTCCATGTATACCGGTGGATCATCTTATGCCGAAAGTAGGTGTTAGCTATTGCCAACCCCTTACCAGCACAGATGTCCACCAAAGCACTACCATTCCCATCCTCTTCAGCTGGCACACCCCACTGACCAACCACTCCATCCACTCGTACATTCCCAACTTTGCCATTCATGTCTCCAATCAACAGCACTCTCTCGCTCCTCTCAAACTTGTCCATACATGCTTCTACTCTCGCCCAAAACTCGTCTTTCACTCGATCCTCTGTTGGAGCATACACACATACAATCGCCCATGCTTGTATACCTACTTTCATCCTCACCCATACAATCCTTGCACCCACTGTTCCATACTCTCTTATATTCTCCTTCCAATTCTTGCTTATCATCAGACATACTCCCTCTCTTGCCCTCTCATTCTCACTGACTCCCGCACATATACCTAAACCATACTCCCATTCTCTCACCCTTTCACCTTACCATTTAGTTTCAGTCAATCCACATAATTCACAAGGTTATATTCAAAATGGCATAGGCTTCTTAATGTCTTTTCCACAGCGATTTACTCTGCATATTACACCTTGATATCCACTTGTATTCTCTCTCCATCTCATGTCCACATAGTTTACATTACAATTGAAATCAACAGTAGGTGAAAGAGGCAAAATAAATCGCTTAGGAAGAGGTGCAACGGCTACCTCCACCACACCAACATACACACCTTGACCTCTTCCCTAAAAAAAAAAAAAAAAAAAATTATAGGCAATTTTACCGGAAGTCTCGTGGGATAAGGCGGCTCCTTAACACCTCTTCCTTAGCGATTTATTTATTTTTTTTCACACCTTATTACCCTTTTCCGTGTCATGCCAGTCCTTCCAATATCACCATACAATGCATAAATAACGTACAAAACGATATTAACCAGCCATATCCAAAAATAAATCACTAAGGAAGAGGTACTTGGGAGTTTCCTTACCCGACGAGGGACGGGTCTGGAAGTATCGTTGTAAATAATAATAATAATAATAATAATAATAATAATAATAATAATAATAATAATAATAATAATAATAATAATAATAACAATAATAATAATAATAATAATAATAATAATAATAATAATAATAATAATAATAATAATAATAATAATAATAATAATGATAATAACAATAACAATAATAATAATAATAATACTAATAATAATAATAATAATAATAATAATAATAACAATAATAATAATAATAATAATAATAATAATAATAATAATAATAATAATAATAATAATAATAACAATAATAATAATAATAATAATAATAATAATAATAATATTAATAACAATAACAATAATAATAATAATAATACTAATAATAATAATAATAATAATAATAATAACAATATTAATAATAATAATAATAATAATAATAATAATAATAATAACAATAATAATAATAACAATAATAATAATAATAATAATAATAATAACAATAACATAATAATAATAACTAATAATAATAATAATAATAATAATAATAATAACAATAATAATAATAACAATAATAATAATAATAATAATAATAACAATAATAATAATAATAATAATAATAATAATAATAATAATAATAATAATAATAATAATAATAATAATAATAATAATAATAATAATAATAATAATAATAATAATAATAATAATAATAATAATAATAATAATAATAATAATAATAATATTGGAAGTAGTCGTCGTCGTCGTAGTAGTAGTGGTAGTGGTAGTGGTAGTGGTAGTAGTAATAGTTGTAAATAATAATAATAATAATAATAATAATAATAATAATAATAATAATTATAATTATAATAATAATAATAATTATAATAATAATTATAATAATAGTAATAATAATAATAATAATAATAATAATAATAATTAAGGTTATCAAGGTAAATGGCTTAGCAGGTAGGGTAGTGTGCATGGCAGTGAAAATATTAATGAACGAAAAGGCATATGGATGAATGAATGAATGAATGAATGAATGTGTGTGTACGTGGGTCTTTGCATACACAGTATGCGTGTATTCCTGTGTATATGGAGATGTCCATAAATGTATGATTGTGTGTAGGCATTTGTGTTCATGGCTATGTGCATTTGGGATGTGTATGTATGTAGGTACGCACTTATGTGCGTACAGACTCTGTACTAATGTATGTGGTACGTGTATGCATGTGTTCATATATGTGTACATGCAGATATGTGCGTCTGCATTAATGTGTATGCATCTACGTGTGTAGTATGTACGTATGCCTTTATGTATGCACGTACATATGTACTTATGCATGAATGTATACATTTATATATGTATTAATGCGTGCACACGTGTACGAATTAGGGATGCACCGGAACCAGCACATCGAGTTCCGGCCGGAACCGGAACTAGCCGGAACTATGCCGGAACTTGTGGCCGGAACCGGAACTGGAAGTGAAGTTGTGATATACAAACATTCTTGGCAGACAAACCTAGAAGTAATATTTTTTTTTTTTATGCGAGGAAGAAGGAACCAAAGGCCATGAGCCCGCAGTAACAGTTCCCTCCAAGAGAAAAACAAAATACAATAGAGAGCCAAATTCAAGATCCGATCATTTTGAGATGCCTGGACACACTGCGTTTAAAGACTGGAGATCATAGGCAGCAGGAAATACAGACAAAGAGAGACAGTTCCAGAGTTGACCTGTTGCATAAATGAAAGACTGGGAGTAACGGTTAACTCTTGCATTAGAGAGTTGGACAGAAAAGGGATGAGAGTTTGCTGCCAGACGGGTGCTACGCGCCCGTCGTAGAGGTGGAGGAATGCAAGCAGACAGTTCAGAGGAGCAGTGACCATTGAAGTAGCGATAGAAAAGAGATAAAGATGCAACAGTGCGGCGAAGAGACAGAGGTTGAAGGGAGTCAGTAAGAGGAGGAGAGTTAATGAGACAAAAAGCCTCTGACTCCACCCCATTGAGAAGAGCTGTATGTGGGGAGCCTCCCCACACATGAGAGTTGTACTCCACACAGGGGCGATAAAACCCCTGTATAGTGTCAACATTTGTGCAGGGGTAAAGAAAGAGTGGAGTCGGCTTAGCACACCCAATCTCTTGGAAGCAGATTTTACAAGAGATGTAATATGATCTTTCCAAGATAAGTCCCGAGTAAATGAAACCCCAAGCATGTTCAAGGATGATGCAGGATTAAGCTGAATATTATTAAACATTAGTGGGTATACCTGTGGAAGATTTTGTCGAGTTGATAGGTGTAAGAACTGAGTCTTAGATGCATTAAAGACAACCATATTATTTTTACCCCAGTCAGAGATACGAGCCAAATCAGACATTAGGTGTGCCATAGCCTCATCCCTTGTTTGTTGAAGTAACTGTTGAGATGGGCGTTGCGGGAACCGAATGGAAAGGTGAAGGGTGGAGTCATCAGCGTATGAGTGGATAGGGTTAGATGTACAGCTTAGAAGATCATTGATGAATAAAAGGAAGAGAGTTGGTGATTGGACAGAGGCCCAAGGAACATCAGTGTTAATATATCAAGGAGAAGAACGGTGGCCGTCTACAACAGCAGCTATAGAACGACCAGAAAGGAAACTATAGATGAAGGCACAGATAGAAGGATAGAAACCGTAGGAGGGCAGTTTGGAAATTAAAGATTTATGCCAGACTCGATCGAATGCCCTTGAGATGTCAAGTGCAATGGCAAAGCTTTCGCCAAAGTCCCGAAAGGAGGATGACCAGGAGTCTGAAAGGTAGGTGAGAAGATCGCCAGTGGAGCGTCCCTGACGGAACCCATACTGACGATCGGAAAGAAGGGTGTGATAGGAAAGATGCCTTAAAATTTTTCTATTAAGAATTGACTCGAAAACTTTTGAAATACAGGATGTTAAAGCAATTGGACGATAGTTGGAGGGTTGGGAATGGTCACCCTTCTTTGGGACTGGCTGACTGAGAGCAAACTTCCAGCAAGAAGGAAAGGTTCAAGTTGATAGACAAAGGCGAAAGAGTTTGCCTAGGCAGGGTGTAAGAACAGAAGCACAGTTCTTGAGGACAACAGGAGGGACTCCATCAGGCCCATATGCCTTGTCAGTAGAGGCCAGTGATGGCAGAAAATACATCAGCTGAAGAAATTTTAATGTCAGCCATGAGGAAGTCAGAGGGAGGAAGTGTTGGAGGAACAGCACCGGAATCGTCTAAGGTGTACAGTACGTCTGCGTGTACGTGTATATTTGTGTATGCATATATGTATGCCTGTATTTATTCAAATTTGTATGCAAGCATACCAGTACATATGAGTATGTTTGCTTGTTGATACGTGCATGTATGCTCGTGCTGTTATGTATGTGTACATGTGCATGTGTGCTAGAGGGTGCATCCGTGAATCCAGGTGTGTGTGTGTGTGTGTGTGTGTGTGTGTGTGTGTGTGTGTGTGTGTGTGTGTGTGTGTGTGTGTGTGTGTGTGTGTGTGTGTGTGTGTGTGTGTGTGTGTGTGTGTGTGTGTGTGTGTGTGTGTGTCTGTGTGTGTGTGTGTGTGTGTGTGTGTGTGTGTGTGTGTGTGTGTGTGTGTGTGTGTGTGTGTGTGTGTGTGTGTGTGTGTGTGTGTGTGTGTGTGTGTGTGTGTGTGTGTGTGTGTGTGTGTGTGTGTGTGTGTGTGTGTGTGTGTGTGTGTGTGTGTGTGTGTGTGTGTGTGTGTGTGTGTGTGTGTGTGTGTGTGTGTGTGTGTGTGTGTGTGTGTGTGTGTGTGTGTGTGTGTGTGTGTGTGTGTGTGTGTGTGTGTGTGTGTGTGTGTGTGTGTGTGTGTGTGTGTGTGTGTGTGTGTGTGTGTGTGTGTGTGTGTGTGTGTGTGTGTGTGTGTGTGTGTGTGTGTGTGTGTGTGTGTGTGTGTGTGTGTGTGTGTGTGTGTGTGTGTGTGTGTGTGTGTGTGTGTGTGTGTGTGTGTGTGTGTGTGTGTGTGTGTGTGTGTGTGTGTGTGTGTGTGTGTGTGTGTGTGTGTGTGTGTGTGTGTGTGTGTGTGTGTGTGTGTGTGTGTGTGTGTGTGTGTGTGTGTGTGTGTGTGTGTGTGTGTGTGTGTGTGTGTGTGTGTGTGTGTGTGTGTGTGTGTGTGTGTGTGTGTGTGTGTGTGTGTGTGTGTGTGTGTGTGTGTGTGTGTGTGTGTGTGTGTGTGTGTGTGTGTGTGTGTGTGTGTGTGTGTGTGTGTGTGTGTGTGTGTGTGTGTGTGTGTGTGTGTGTGTGTGTGTGTGTGTGTGTGTGTGTGTGTGTGTGTGTGTGTGTGTGTGTGTGTGTGTGTGTGTGTGTGTGTGTGTGTGTGTGTGTGTGTGTGTGTGTGTGTGTGTGTGTGTGTGTGTGTGTGTGTGTGTGTGTGTGTGTGTGTGTGTGTGTGTGTGTGTGTGTGTGTGTGTGTGTGTGTGTGTGTGTGTGTGTGTGTGTGTGTGTGTGTGTGTGTGTGTGTGTGTGTGTGTGTGTGTGTGTGTGTGTGTGTGTGTGTGAGAGAGAGAGAGAGAGACAGGCGTATGTGGAAAGCTATAGACTGGCGTGGGGAGTATGGAGATGATAGTGATAATTCTGAGGGTAATAAAAAACCCACAAATGAAGATTTCAAAGCCTTTTTTGAGGAGGTATATAAGCCACATGATGCTGAACCTATAGTACCTACTGAGTTTAATACAAATGTAATCAAACCAGTTCTTGATGATGACATAGAATTTGATGCGGTAATGCGAGAAATACATAGATTAAAGCAAGATAAAGCGTGTGGGCCTGATGGGATAAGCCCAGGAATTATAAAGTTTTTACCAGACCAGTGGATACACTTTATTTATCCCACATCCTGGCAGTTGGCCCGTGTG
>NC_136962.1:2315942-2323442 GCF_032717465.1 Coenobita brevimanus
GTGGTGGTGATAGTGGTGGTGGTGATAGTGGTGGTGGTGATGGTGGTTGTAGTGTTGGTGGTGGTGGTTGTAGTGTTGGTGGTGGTGGTGGTGGTGGTGGTGGTGGTGGTGGTGGTGGTGGTGGTGGTGGTGGTGGTGGTGGTGGTGGTGGTGGTGGTGGTGGTGGTGGTGATGGTTGTGAGGTGATGGGGTGGTGGTGGTGGTGGTTGTGAGGTGATGGGGTGGTGGTGATGGTGGTGGTGGTTGTGAGGTGATGGGGTGGTGGTGGTGGTGGTGGTGATGGTGGTGGTGGTGGTGGTGGTGGTGGTGGTGATGGTGGTGGTGGTGGTGGTGGTGGTGGTGGTGGTGGTGATGGTGGTGGTGGTGGTGGTGGTGGTTGTAGTGTTGGTGGTGGTGGTGGTGTTGGTTGTGTGGTGTTGGGGTGGTGTTGGTGGTGGTGTTGGTGAGGTGATGGGGTGGTGGTGGTGGTGGTGGTGGTGGTGGTTGTGAGGTGATGAGGTGGTGGTGGTGGTGGTGGTGGTTGTGAGGTGATGGGGTGGTGGTGGTGGTGGTGGTGGTGGTGGTTGTGAGGTGATGGGGTGGTGGTGGTGGTGGTGGTGGTTGTGAGGTGATGGGGTGGTGGTGGTGGTGGTGGTGGTGGTGAGGTGATGGGATGGTGGTGGTGGTGGTGAGGTGATGAGGTGGTGGTGGTGGTGGTGGTGGTGGTGGTGGTGGTGGTGGTTGTGAGGTGATGGGGTGGTGGTGGTGGTGGTTGTGAGTTGTTGGGGTGGTGGTGGTGGTGGTGGTTGTGAGGTGATGAGGTGGTGGTGGTGGTGGTGGTTGTGAGGTGATGGGGTGGTGGTGGTGGTGGTGGTGGTGGTGGTGATGGGATGGTGGTGGTGGTGGTGGTGGTGGTGGTGGTGATGGGATGGTGGTGGTGGTGATGGGATGGTGGTGGTGGTGGTGAGGTGATGAGGTGGTGGTGGTGGTGGTGGTGTAGTGGTGTTGTGGTGGTGGTGGTGGTGGTGGTGAGGTGATGGGTGGGTGGTGGTGGTGGTGGTGAGGTGATGGGATGGTGGTGGTGGTGGTGGTGGTGGTTGTGAGGTGATGGGGTGGTGGTGGTGGTGGTGGTGGTGGTGGTTGTGAGGTGATGGGGTGGTGGTGGTGGTGGTGGTGGTTGTGAGGTGATGGGGTGGTGGTGGTGGTGGTGGTGGTGGTGAGGTGATGGGATGGTGGTGGTGGTGGTGAGGTGATGAGGTGGTGGTGGTGGTGGTGGTGGTGGTGGTGGTTGTGAGGTGATGGGGTGGTGGTGGTGGTGGTGGTGGTGGTGGTGGTGGTTGTGGTGGTGGTGGTTGTGAGGTGATGGGGTGGTGATGGTGGTGTTGGTTGTGAGGTGATGGGGTGGTGGTGGTGGTGGTGTTGGTTGTGAGGTGATGGGGTGGTGGTGGTGGTGGTGTTGGTTGTGAGGTGATGGGGTGGTGGTGGTGGTGGTGTTGGTGAGGTGATGGGGTGGTGGTGGTGATAGTGGTGGTGGTGATGGTGGTGGTGGTGGTGGTGGTGGTTGTAGTGTTGGTGGTGGTGGTGGTGGTGGTGGTGGTGGTGGTGGTGGTTGTGGTTGTGGTTGTGGTTGTGGTTGTGGTGGTGGTGGTGGTGGTGGTGGTGGTGGTGGTGGTGGTGGTGGTGGTGGTGGTGGTGGTGGTGGTGGTGGTGGTGGTGGTTGTGTGGTGCGGGGGTGGTGGTGGTGGTGGTTGTGTTGTGTTGGGGTGGTGGTGGTGGTGGTTGTGTGGTGTTGGGGTGGTGGTGGTGGTGGTGGTGGTTGTGAGGTGATGGGGTGGTGGTGGTGGTGGTGGTGATGGTGGTGGTGGTGGTGGTGGTGGTGATGGTGGTGGTGGTGGTGGTGGTGGTGGTGGTGGTGGTGATGGTGGTGGTGGTGGTGGTGGTGGTTGTAGTGTTGGTGGTGGTGGTGGTGTTGGTTGTGAGGTGATGGGGTGGTGATGGTGGTGGTGTTGGTGAGGTGATGGGGTGGTGGTGGTGGTGGTGGTGGTTGTGAGGTGATGAGGTGGTGGTGGTGGTGGTGGTTGTGAGGTGATGGGGTGGTGGTGGTGGTGGTGGTGGTGGTGGTTGTGTGGTGATGGGGTGGTGGTGGTGGTGGTGGTGGTTGTGAGGTGATGGGGTGGTGGTGGTGGTGGTGGTGAGGTGATGGGATGGTGGTGGTGGTGGTGAGGTGATGAGGTGGTGGTGGTGGTGGTGGTGGTGGTGGTGGTGGTGGTGGTTGTGAGGTGATGGGGTGGTGGTGGTGGTGGTTGTGAGGTGATGGGGTGGTGGTGGTGGTGGTGGTTGTGAGGTGATGAGGTGGTGGTGGTGGTGGTGGTTGTGAGGTGATGGGGTGGTGGTGGTGGTGGTGGTGGTGGTGGTGATGGGATGGTGGTGGTGGTGGTGGTGGTGGTGGTGGTGATGGGATGGTGGTGGTGGTGATGGGATGGTGGTGGTGGTGGTGAGGTGATGTGGTGGTGGTGGTGGTGGTGGAGAGGTGATGAGGTGGTGGTGGTGGTGGTGGTGAGGTGATGGGATGGTGGTGGTGGTGGTGGTGAGGTGATGGGTTGGTGGTGGTGGTGGTGGTGGTGGTTGTGAGGTGATGGGGTGTTGGTGGTGGTGGTGGTGGTGAGGTGATGAGGTGGTGGTGGTGGTGGTGAGGTGATGGGATGGTGGTGGTGGTGGTGGTGGTGGTGGTGGTGGTGGTGGTGGTTGTGAGGTGATGGGGGGGTGTTGGTGGTGGTGGTGGTGGTGATGGGGTGTTGGTGATGGTGGTGGTGGTGATGGGGTGGTGGGTGGTGGTGGTGGTGATGGGGTGGTGGTGGTGATGTGATGGGGTGGTGGTGGTGATGGGGTGGTGGTGGTGGTGGAGTGGTGGTGGTGGTGGAGTGGTGTTGGTGATGGGGTTGTGATAATGAGGTGGTGGTGGTGGTGGTGGAGTGGTGTTGGTGATGGGGTTGTGATAATGAGGTGGTGGTGGTGGTGGTGGTGTTGGTAGTTGTGGTTGTAGTGTTGGTGGTGGTGGTGATGAGGGTGATGAAGGGGATGGTTTGGTGGTGATGACGGGGGTGGTGATGGCGATTAGTAGTGATGAGGATGGTGATGGTGGTGGGATGGTGATGGTGATGGGATGGTGGTGTTGATAGGATGGTGGTGATGGTGGTGGTGATGGGGTGGTGGTGGTGATAATGAGGTGGTGATGAGGTTGTGATAATGAGGTGGTGGTGGTGGTTCTAGGGGTGGTGGTTGTGGTAATAGCGGTGGTGGTGGTGGTGGTAAAGGGTGGTGGTGGTGGTGGTGGTGATAATGGGGTGGTGTGATGGCGATTAGTAGTGGTGGTGGTGGTGGTGTGGCGATTAGTAGTGGTGGTGGTGGTGTGGCGATTAGTAGTGGTGGTGGTGGTGGTGGTGGTGGTTGTGGTTGTGGTGGTGGTGGTGAGGCGATTAGTGGTGGTGGTGGTGGTGGTGGAGGTGGTGGTTGTGGTTGTGGTGGTGATGGAGGTGGTGGTTGTGGTGGTGGTGAAGCGATTGGTGGTGGTGGTGGTGGTGGTGATGGGGTGGTGGTGATGGGGTTGTGGTGGTGGTGGTGATGGGGTGGTGGTGATGGGGTGGTGGTGGTGGTGGTGATGGGGTGGGGGTGGTGGTGGTGGTGGTGATGGGATGGTGGTGGTGGTGGCAAAGAGTGGTGGTGGTGGTGATGGGGTGGTGGTGGCGGCGACGGCGATTAGTGGTGGTGGTGAAGTGGTGATGGTTGTGGTGGTGATAATGGGGTGGTGTGGTGGCAATTAGTGGTTGTGGTGGTGGTGATGGAGGTGGTGGTGGTGAGGCGATTAGTGGTTGTGGTTGTGGTTGTGGTGGTGGTGGTGGTGATAATGAGGTGGTGATGGGGTTGTGATAATGAGGTGGTGGTGGTGTTGGTGGTGGTTCTAGGGGTGGTGGTTGTGGTAATAGCGGTGGTGGTTGTGGTAATAGCGGTGGTGGTGGTGGTAAAGAGTGGTGGTGGTGGTGATGGGGTGGTGGTGGCGGCGACGGCGATTAGTGATGGTGATGAAGTGGTGATGGTCGTGGTGGTGATAATGGGGTGGTGTGGTAGCAATTAGTGGTTGTGGTGGTGGTGACGGAGGTGGTGGTTGTGGTTATGGTGGTGGTGGTGAGGCAATTAGTGGTTGTGGTTGTGGTGGTGATGGAGGTGGTGGTGATGGAGGTGGTGGTGGTGGTGGTGGTGATGGAGGTGGTGGTGGAGGTGGTGGTGGTGGTGGTGGAGGTGGTGGTGGAGGTGGTGGTGGTGGTGGTGAGGCGATTAGTGGTTGTGGTGGTGGTGGTGGCGGTGGTGGTGGTGGCGGTGGTGGTGGTGATGCAGGTGGTGGTGATGGAGGTGGTGGTTGTGGTGGTTGTGGTTGTGGTGGTGGTGGTGGTGGTTGTGGTGGTGATGGAGGTGGTGGTTGTGGTGGTTGTGGTGGTGGTGGTGGTTGTGGTGGTGGTGGTGGTTGTGGTGGTGGTGGTGGTTGTGGTGGTGGTGGTGGTTGTGGTGGTGGTGGTGGTTGTGGTGGTGGTGGTGGTTGTGGTGGTGGTGGTGGTTGTGGTGGTGGTGGTGGTTGTGGTGGTGATGGAGGTGGTGGTTGTGGTGGTGAGGCCATTAGTGGTGGTGGTGGTGGTGGTGGTGGTGGTGGTGGTGGTGGTGATGGTGGTGGTGATGGTGGTGGTGATGGTGGTGGTGGTGATGGTGGTGGTGGTGAGGCGATTAGTGGTGGTGGTGGTGGTGGTGGTGGTGGTGGCGGTGGCGGTGGTGGTGGTGATGGAGGTGGTGGTGATGGTGGTAGTGGTGATGGTGGTGGTGGTGGTGGTGGTGGTGGTGGTGATGAGGGTGGTGGTTGTGGTTATGGTGGTGGTGGTGGTGATGGGGGTGGTGGTTGTGGTTATGGTGGTGGTGGTGAGGCGATTAGTGGTTGTGGTGGTGGTGGTTGTGGTGGTAATGGTGGTGGTGGCGAGGCGATTAGTGGTTGTGGTGGTGGTGGTGGTGAGGCAATTAGTGGTTGTGGTGGTGGTGGTTGTGGTGGTGGTGGTTGTGGTGGTGGTGGTGGTGGTGGTGGTGGTGGTGGTGGTGGTGGTGGTGGTGGTGGTGGTGGTGGTGGTGATGGTTGTGAGGTGATGGGGTGGTGGTGGTGGTGGTTGTGTGGTGTTGGGGTGGTGGTGGTGGTGGTTGTGAGGTGATGGGGTGGTGGTGATGGTGGTGGTGGTTGTGAGGTGATGGGGTGGTGGTGGTGGTGGTGGTGATGGTGGTGGTGGTGGTGGTGGTGGTGGTGGTGATGGTGGTGGTGGTGGTGGTGGTGGTGGTGGTGGTGGTGATGGTGGTGGTGGTGGTGGTTGTAGTGTTGGTGGTGGTGGTGGTGTTGGTTGTGAGGTGATGGGGTGGTGATGGTGGTGGTGTTGGTGAGGTGATGGGGTGGTGGTGGTGGTGGTGGTGGTGGTGGTGGTGGTGGTGGTTGTGAGGTGATGAGGTGGTGGTGGTGGTGGTGGTTGTGAGGTGATGGGGTGGTGGTGGTGGTGGTGGTGGTGGTGGTTGTGAGGTGATGGGGTGGTGGTGGTGGTGGTGGTGGTTGTGAGGTGATGGGGTGGTGGTGGTGGTGGTGGTGGTGGTGAGGTGATGGGATGGTGGTGGTGGTGGTGAGGTGATGAGGGGGTGGTGGTGGTGGTGGTGGTGGTGGTGGTGGTGGTGGTTGTGAGGTGATGGGGTGGTGGTGGTGGTGGTTGTGAGGTGATGGGGTGGTGGTGGTGGTGGTGGTTGTGAGGTGATGAGGTGGTGGTGGTGGTGGTGGTTGTGAGGTGATGGGGTGGTGGTGGTGGTGGTGGTGGTGGTGGTGATTGGTGGTGGTGGTGGTTGTGGTGGTGGTGGTGGTGATGGGTTGGTGGTGGTGGTGATGGGTTGGTGGTGGTGGTGGTGAGGTGATGAGGTGGTGGTGGTGGTGGTGGTGGAGAGGTGATGAGGTGGTGGTGGTGGTGGTGGTGAGGTGATGGGATGGTGGTGGTGGTGGTGGTGAGGTGATGGGATGGTGGTGGTGGTGGTGGTGGTGGTTGTGAGGTGATGGGGTGTTGGTGGTGGTGGTGGTGGTGTGGTGTTGGTGTGGTGGTGGTGGTGGTGAGGTGATGGGATGGTGGTGGTGGTGGTGGTGGTGGTGGTGGTGGTGGTGGTGGTTGTGAGGTGAGGGGGGGGTGTTGGTGGTGGTGGTGGTGGTGATGGGGTGTTGGTGATGGTGGTGGTGGTGATGGGGTGGTGGGTGGTGGTGGTGGTGATGGGGTGGTGGTGGTGATGTGATGGGGTGGTGGTGGTGATGTGATGGGGTGGTGGTGGTGATGGGGTGGTGGTGGTGGTGGAGTGGTGGTGGTGGTGGAGTGGTGTTGGTGATGGGGTTGTGATAATGAGGTGGTGGTGGTGGTGGTGGTGTTGGTAGTTGTGGTTGTAGTGTTGGTGGTGGTGGTGATGAGGGTGATGAAGGGGATGGTTTGGTGGTGATGACGGGGGTGGTGATGGCGATTAGTAGTGATGAGGATGGTGATGGTGGTGGGATGGTGATGGTGATG
This sequence comes from Coenobita brevimanus, assembly GCF_032717465.1. NCBI lineage: Eukaryota > Metazoa > Arthropoda > Malacostraca > Decapoda > Coenobitidae > Coenobita > Coenobita brevimanus. Next base: position 2,322,533 of record NC_136962.1, read on the forward strand.
GGATGGTGGTGTTGATAGGATGGTGGTGATGGTGGTGGTGATGGGGTGGTGGTGGTGATAATGAGGTGGTGATGAGGTTGTGATAATGAGGTGGTGGTGGTGGTTCTAGGGGTGGTGGTTGTGGTAATAGCGGTGGTGGTGGTGGTGGTAAAGGGTGGTGGTGGTGGTGGTGGTGATAATGGGGTGGTGTGATGGCGATTAGTAGTGGTGGTGGTGGTGGTGTGGCGATTAGTAGTGGTGGTGGTGGTGTGGCGATTAGTTGTGGTGGTGGTGGTGGTGGTGGTGGTGGTGGTTGTGGTTGTGGTGGTGGTGGTGAGGCGATTAGTGGTGGTGGTGGTGGTGGTGGAGGTGGTGGTTGTGGTTGTGGTGGTGTTGGATGTGGTGGTTGTGGTGGTGGTGTTGGGTTTGGTGGTGGTGGTGGTGGTGGTGTTGGGGTGGTGGTGATGGGGTTGTGGTGGTGGTGGTGATGGGGTGGTGGTGATGGGGTGGTGGTGGTGGTGGTGATGGGGTGGGGGTGGTGGTGGTGGTGGTGATGGGATGGTGGTGGTGGTGGCAAAGAGTGGTGGTGGTGGTGATGGGGTGGTGGTGGCGGCGACGGCGATTAGTGGTGGTGGTGAAGTGGTGATGGTTGTGGTGGTGATAATGGGGTGGTGTGGTGGCAATTAGTGGTTGTGGTGGTGGTGATGGAGGTGGTGGTGGTGAGGCGATTAGTGGTTGTGGTTGTGGTTGTGGTGGTGGTGGTGGTGATAATGAGGTGGTGATGGGGTTGTGATAATGAGGTGGTGGTGGTGTTGGTGGTGGTTCTAGGGGTGGTGGTTGTGGTAATAGCGGTGGTGGTTGTGGTAATAGCGGTGGTGGTTGTGGTAATAGCGGTGGTGGTGGTGGCAAAGAGTGGTGGTGGTGGTGATGG
>NC_136962.1:2325942-2388442 GCF_032717465.1 Coenobita brevimanus
GCGATTAGTGGTTGTGGTGGTGGTGGTGGTGGTGGTGGTGGTTGTGGTGGTGGTGGTGGTGGTGGTTGTGGTGGTGGTTGTGGTGGTGATGGTGGTGGTGGTGGTGGTGGTGGTGGTGGTGGTGGTGGTGGTTGTGGTGGTGGTGGTGGTGGTGGTGGTGGTGGTGGTGGTGGTGGTGGTGGTGGTGGTGGTGGTGGTGGTGGTGGTGGTTGTGGTGGTGATGGTGGTGGTGGTGGTGGTGGTGGTGGTGGTGGTGGTGGTGGTTGTGTTGGTGGTTGTGGTGGTGGATGTGGTGATGGTGGTGGTGATGGTGGTGGTGGTGATGGTGGTGGTGGTGGTGGTGGTGGTGGTGGTGGTGGTGGTGGTGGTGGTGGTGGTGGTGGTGGTTGTGGTGGTGGTGGTGGTGGTGGTGGTTGTGGTGGTGATGGTGGTGATGGTGGTGGTTGTGGTGATGGTGGTGGTGAGGCAATTAGTGGTGGTGGTGGCGGTGGTAGTGGTCATTTCGGTGGCGGTGGTAGTTGTCATTTCGGTGGTACCGCAGCTACTGTTTTCTTCTGTCCATCTCCTCCTGTCTTTGTCTTCTGTCCTGTCGTCTCGTCTTGTCCTCACTTCTTCAGCTCTCCTGGTCAAAAATTATCTGAAATAGAACATAAATTAGTTGCGTAAAAAGGATAGTAGCAGTAATTTCCACAGCAATAATAACAGCAATAGTAATAATAGCGATAGCAGTAATTGTAATGAGTTGTAACAGTAATGAGTAATGAGTGTAATAAATGTAATGATGGTAATAGTAGTGATAATGGTAATAGTTAAAGGAGTAATGCTAGTAATAAGAGTAATAATATGTAATAATAGTAACAGTAATAGCTACAAGAGTAATAAGGATAATAGTTAAACAGTAATAACAACAGTAATAAAGGTAATACCACTAACACCAACAGGAAAATCGGGTACATGTGTTTTACTTTAAGCAGCAACAGGACCTCACTAATTCAGTTCCTTTTACTCCCGTTTGTTTTCCCTGTTTTTCCTGACTGTTTTCATGGCAGTACACAATTGTTTTCTGTTGGCTTTTTCCGCACTGATCCTCATGGTCTCTATGCCTCGCCGACGTTTTTAATGGCAGACTTACTCAAACTTGCTCAAGTCTTGGTTGGTAGGTTAGATTGCTAGGTTAGGCCGAATATTTGACTCTGCCCTGCGTCCTTGCCCTACATTACAGCAGACATCACATAAGTTTTCGGAATAAATCGCCGAACAAGAGTCGTTACCAAGCCTCCAGTACCACCTACACTAACCACTATGTAACTATCAAACAACCCAAGCCAACCACAAGCATCTCTGGTAGTTTATATGTCGGAAAACACACAAACCCAGTAAAACACCTCTCATCCCGGCTAAAGTCCATCCATGTTTACTCACTTGCATATCAGACTGTTCTACGTTAATACATCGTGAAGTTCTTAACATATACTGTACCTTTAATGAAGACAATTGTCCCAGAACAGTAGTAGACATTCCTTCCTCCTCAACACGGCTCCAGTTCAAACTAACACACGTTTACACCGATCCCTCCTGGCTTAAATTAACCCGAATTGGCTCACACGCTTCTAAATTAAGTCTAAATTAAGATACCATGACTTTTTGTTGATGTTATTTACCCTTAATGAAGAAAAATGTCCCGGAGAAGCCGTCCACAACCTTCCCCCTCGACAGCACGGCCTACACTGAGCACGCCATAGGTGACGTCATCAAATATTCGTCTTGCTTCCCGGGATGCCTCTCTGTTTGAAAATTATTAACTTAACGCTTAACCTGCAACTCAACCAGGCGATGAAAGAAAACGGGGGATAAAGAGAGAAAGTGGCGTTAAGAGAGAAAGTGGCGTTAAGAGAGAAAGTGGCGTTAAGATAGAACGTAAACTTAAGAGAATTTACGAGACAGGTTTGGTTCTGGCTATTAGTAGTGTTCGGAGAGGAGCAGTGGGGTACTGGCGATGTTGGGTTGGGTGTAAGTGGGAACTGGTGGTGTTTGGCTGGTGTAGTTGGGTACTGGCGGTGTTCGGTGGGGTGTACTGGTGTATTTCCAGTGTTGGGTGGGAGAGGGGGATATTGGCAGTGTCGTGTGGGATGCCTAGGGATATTGGTGGATTTGGGTGGGGTGCAGGGGGATATTGACGGTTTTGGGTGGGGTGCAGTGGCGTTATGTAGATGTAGGTTTGGGTGCACTGGCGTACTGGCGGTGGTGGGCGGGGTGCAGCGGGATACTGGTAGGGTTGGTTGCTGCGGAATGGAGTTGGGTGGGGTGAAGTGAGGTACATAGGGTGGTGGGTGGGGTGAAGTAGGGTATTAATCCGTATTGGGTGGGGTGCAGTGGGGTGCTAGCGGAGGTGGTTGGAGCGTACTGGCGTATCGTCGATGTTGGGTGGAGTGGAGTGAGGTATTGGCAGTGTTAGGATGGGTGTGGTTGGGAGCTGGATGGGGTGCAGAGGTGTATGGGTGGTGTTGGGTGGGGTGCAGAGGGATATGGGTGGTGTTGGGTGGGGTGCTTCGGTGTATGGGTGGTGTTGGGTGGGGTGCAGAGGTGTATGGGTGGTGCTGGGTGGGGTGCAGAGGTGTATGGGTGGTGCTGGGTGGGGTGCAGAGGGATATGGGTGGTGTTGGGTGGGGTGCAGAGGGATATGGGTGGTGTTGGGTGGGGTGCAGAGGGATATGGGTGGTGTTGGGTGGGGTGCAGAGGGGTATGGGTGGTGCTGGGTGGGGTGCAGAGGGGTATGTGTGGTGCTGGGTGGGGTGCAGAGGGATATGGGTGGTGTTGGGTGGGGTGCAGAGGGGTATGGGTGGTGGTGGGTGGGGTGCAGAGGGGTATGGATGGTGGTGGGTGAGATGCAGAGGGGTATGGGTGGTGCTGGGTGGGGTGCAGAGGGGTATGGGTGGTGTTGGGTGGGGTGCAGATGGGTATGGATGGTGGTGGGTGGGATGCAGAGGTGTATGGGTGGTGGTAGGTGGTGTGCAGAGGGGTATGGGTGGTGCTGGGTGGGGTGCAGAGGGATATGGGTGGTGTTGGGTGGGGTGCAGAGGGGAGTGGGTGGTGCTGGGTGGGGTGCAGAGGGGTATGTGTGGTGTTGGGTGGGGTGCAGAGGGATATGGGTGGTGCTGGGTGGTGTGCAGAGGGATATGGGTGGTGTTGGGTGGGGTGCAGAGGGGAATGGGTGGTGCTGGGTGGGGTGCAGAGGGGTATGGGTGGTGTTGGGTGGGGTGCAGAGGGATATGGGTGGTGCTGGGTGGGGTGCAGAGGGGTATGGGTGGTGTTGGGTGGGGTGCAGAGGGGTTTGGATGGTGGTGGGTGAGATGCAGAGGGGTATGGGTGGTGCCGGGTGGGGTGCAGAGGGATATGGGTGGTGCTGGGTGGGGTGTAGAGGGGTATGAGTGGTGCTGGGTGGGGTGCAGAGGGGTATGGGCGATACTGTACTGGGTGGGGTGTAGTGGTGATTTGGGAGTGTTATGTGGCGTGAAGTTAAGTGTTCACGGTGTTGGATGGGGTACTGTGGGATATTGGCGGTATTGGGTGGGGTGGCGTGGGGTACTGGCGGTGTTGGAGAAGTTTAGTGGGGTACTGGCAGTGTTCGGTGGGGTGCAGAGGGGTACTGGATGTGTTCGGTGAGGTCTAGAGTGGTAACTGTGGTATTAGATTGGGTGCACTGGAGTATTTGCGGCGTTGGGTGGGGGTGAAGTAGGGCTTTGGGTATGTTGGGTGGAGTGAAATAGTGTTCTGTTTATGATAGATGGGGTGCAGTGGGGTACAGGCGGTGGTGGGTGGGGTGCATTGGGGTCCTGGCGGGGTTGACTGGGGTACAGTGGGATATTGGTTGTGCTGACTGGGGTGCAATGTTCTAGCAATAACGTGAACAAAATTACCTGTGTTTGGTGTAGTATGAATATCGACATTACCTGTAGAATGTAATTTTGAAGCACTGTTAACGAGTTACTAAGTGTTCTGAAAAGGACTCTAGAAGGCAATGCAAGATGCAGATTTTTAACATGCAATGACCTTCCTCTCTATTTATCTGACTGTCTGTCTAACTGACTGTCTATCTATCTATTTAGCTATCTATCTGTCTGTCTATCTGTCTTTCTTTGTTTATCTATCTTTTTGTCTGTCTGTCCATCTACCTATCTGTCTGTCTGTCTGTCATTTGTATCTCTGTATCTGTCTGTCTGTTTGTTTATCTAAGGCTGTCTGTATGTGGAGGTGTAGCTGTGTGTGTGTGTGTGTGTGTGTGTGTGTGTGTGTTTTCCACGGCCCTTGTTTGCATGTATTTGTATTGAGCATCTGAATATCCATTGGTTAGAGGCAGTTGACGAAAAACATGATTATATTTTTGGAAGTTTAAAGCAAAGAGGATACTTGGCTAAAGCCAAGTATTGTAATGGAGATGCTAAGGTGGGTCTGGAAGTCCGGATGAAGGTGATGATGATGATGATGATGATGATGGTGATGATGATGATGATGATGATGATAGTTACAGATGTATGGTAGTACTTTTGGGACATTACAGGCATGTTAGGCCACACTGATGTAAATATCGATGTACTTTGGTGCCACATCACTAACATACAAGAGGAATATCAAACTGGAAAATACAAATACATGAAAACTGGAAAACACAAACTGGAAAATACAAATATTTGAAACCTGGAAAATACACACTGGAAAATACAAACTGGAAAATATAAATACATGACAAACTGGAAAATACAAACTGGAAAATACAAATACATGACAAACTGGAAAATACAAACTGGAAAATACAAATACATGACAAACTGGAAATTACAAACTGGAAAATACAAATACATGACAAACTGGAAAATACAAACTGGAAAATACAAATACATGACAAACTGGAAAATACAAATACGTGACAAACTGGAAAGTACAAACTGGAAAATACAGACTGGAAAATACAAATTGGAAAATACAAACTGGAAAATACAAATACATGACAAACTGGAAAATACAAACTGGAAAATACAAATACATGACAAACTGGAAAATATAAACTGGAAAATACAAATGCATGACAAACTGGAAAATACAAATGCATGACAAACTGGAAAAAACAGATACATGATAAACTGGAAAACACAAACTGGAAAATACAAATAGATGACAAACTGGAAAATACAAACTGGAAAACACAAACTGGAAAATACAAATACGTGACAAACTGAAAAATACAAATACATGACTTGGCAAGAGGCGAAACTTATTTAGAGTTTATATTCACTATTCAGATGTTGGAAAGGGACGCCTTCACGTGGTGGCACCGATATGGCTGGGTGGCTCCGGGGGCCTGGTTAGATAAATGTCCCTCATTTCCCTCCCTATAACCTTCCTCCCCCTCAAAACGGATGGTAGACTGCAGGAGAAGGGCAGTTTCAGCCTGCAGTCCACTAGGTTCGCGTTTAGATGATCCTTGGGTTGCAGCTACTACTACTACTACTACTACTACCAGCATTCAGTACAAGCCCCACCACTCTGGCAAACGTTGCAGCTGAAGGCCAAGCGGCAAAAGGCGCATGAGAGCAAAGGGATTCATTGACGCATATATGGAACAGAAACCCTACTGACTGCAATTACAAATACGGTAAGGGAACGCGACACCACCTGAGGAAATAAATAGAGTCAATAAATAAGGTAGAAAAAGACACATGGCACACTAACTCTGATGCAAGATAGTTTCAAAATATGCGTAAACTTCCAAAATAAAGAAGTGTACCATCGAGTGTCACGATTCAACTCTCGTTTTCTGTAAAAGCAATGATTCAGGTGGATTATTATTTTCTGGCACATTCCTTCTTTCCCCAGACGATTTTATTCAGCTTAAGGGAGATTTACCGCGTAGATCGGGATACAGACGCACCTAATAAATCCATTCCCTACTACAGAGCCTTAATAGGTTGAACAAAATCGCTGAAATTGGCTAAAAAGTTGCAAAAATACGCTTATAGGTTGAAGCAGGTATCTTGGTTGAGGTGCCAACTTGACTTTATAAATGACTGGGTTAGTGTGCCATCTGAGAGGCTTGGTGAACTGTCCTTTGATGTTCAGTGTTTGCAGGGCTATGGAAGAGGGAGAATGTGGGGGCGCTTCCCTCCGATAGTCGTTTCTTCATTAGAGGTATTTATAGTTATGCATACCATATTAAAGACATAGAAACAGATGTACGTGACTGAAGGCGTCTGTCTGTAGATAGATAGATAGATAGAAACAGGTCGACACTCACACAGGTACAAAGAAACAAGCGCACAAGTACACATACAGTCATACCTTGAACGTTCATATACGGAGATAAACACACACACACACACACACACACACACACACACAGCTACACCTCCACATACAGACAGCCTTAGATAAACAAACAGACATATACAGAGATACAAATGACAGACAGACAGACAGATAGGTAGATGGACAGACAGACAAAAAGATAGATGAACAAAGAAAGACAGATAGACAGACAGATAGATAGCTAAATAGATAGATAAACAGTCAGTTAGACAGACAGGCAGATAAATAGAGAGGAAGGTCATTGCATGTTAAAAATCTGCATCTTGCATTGCCTTCTAGAGTCCTTTTCAGAACACTTAGTAACTCGTTAACAGTGCTTCAAAATTACATTCTACAGGTAATGTCGATATTCATACTACACCAAACACAGGTAATTTTGTTCACGTTATTGCTAGAACATTGCACCCCAGTCAGCACAACCAATATCCCACTGTACCCCAGTCAACCCCGCCAGGACCCCAATGCACCCCACCCACCACCGCCTGTACCCCACTGCACCCCATCTATCATAAACAGAACACTATTTCACTCCACCCAACATACCCAAAGCCCTACTTCACCCCCACCCAACGCCGCAAATACTCCAGTGCACCCAATCTAATACCACAGTTACCACTCTAGACCTCGCCGAACACATCCAGTACCCCTCTGCACCCCACCGAACACTGCCAGTACCCCACTACACTTCTCCAACACCGCCAGTACCCGACGGCACCTCACCCAATACCGCCAATATCCCACAGTACCCCATCCAACACCGTGAACACTTAACTTCATGCCACATAACACTCCCAAATCCCCACTACACCCCACCCAGTACATTATCGCCCATACCCTCTGCACCCCACCAAGCATCACCCATACCCCTCTGCACACCACCCAGCACCACCCATACCCCTCTGCACCCCACCCAGCACCACCCATACCCCTCTGCACCCCACCCAACACCACCCATACCCCTCTGCATCTCACCCACAACCATCCAAACCCCTCTGCATCCCACCCAGCACCACCCATATCCCTCTGCACCCCACCCTACACCACCCATACCCCTCTGCACCCCACCCAACACCACCCATATCCCTCTGCACCCCACCCAACACCACCCATACCCCTCTGCACCCCACCCAACACCACCCATATCCCCTGCACCCCACCCAGCACCACACATACCCCTCTGCACCCCACCCAACACCACCCATACACCGCTACACCCCATCCAGCTCTCAACCACACCCATCCTAACACTGCCAATACCTCACTCCACCCCACCCAACATCGACGATACGCCAGTACGCTCCAACCACCTCCGCTAGCACCCCACTGCACCCCACCCAATACGGATTAATACACTACTTCACCCCACCCACCACCCTATGTACCTCACTTCACCCCACCCAACTCCATTCCGCAGCAACCAACCCTACCAGTATCCCGCTGCACCCCGCCCACCACCGCCAGTACGTCAGTGCACCCAAACCTATATCTCTATTACTGTACGTCACTGCACCCCACCCACAACCGCCAATATCCTTCTGCACCCCACCCACAACCGCCATTATCCTTCTGCACCCCACCCACAACCGCCATTATCCTTCTGCACCCCACCCAAAACCGCCATTATCCTTCAGCACCCCACCCACAACCGCCAATATCCCCCTGCACCCCACCCAAATCCACCAATATCCATAGGCATCCCACACGACACTGCCAATATCCCCCTCTCCCACCCAACACTGGAAATACACCAGTACACCCCACCGAACACCGCCAGTACACAACTACACCAGCCAAACACCACCAGTTCCCACTTACACCCTACCCAACATCGCCAGTACCCCACTGCTCCTCTCCGAACTCTACTAATAGCCAAGAACCAAACCTGTCACGTAAATTCTCTTAAGTTTACGTTCTATCTTAACTCCACTTTCTTAACTCCACTTTCTCTCTTAACTCCACTTTCTCTCTATTCCCCGTTTTCTTCATCGCCTGTTTGAGTTGCAGGCGTTAAGTTAAAAATTGTCAAACAGAGAGGCATCCGGGAAGCAAGACGAATATTTGATGACGTCATCCATGGCGTGCTCAGTGTAGGCCGTGCTGTCGAGGGGGAAGGTTGTGGACGGCTTCTCCGGGACATTTTTCTTCATTAAGGGTAAATAATATCAACAAAAAGTCATGGTATCTTAATTTAGACTTAATTTAGAAGCGTGTGAGCCAATTCGGGTTAATTTAAGCCAGGAGGGATCGGTGTAAACGTGAGTTTGTTTGAACTGGAGCCGTGTTGAGGAGGAAGGAATGTCTACTACTGTTCTGGGACAATTGTCTTCATTAAAGGTACAGTATATGTTAAGAACTTCACGATGTATTAACGTAGAACAGTCTGATATGCAAGTGAGTAAACATGGATGGACTTTAGCCGGGATGAGAGGTTTTTTACAGGGTTTGTGTGTTTTCCGACATATAAACTACCAGAGATGCTTGTGGTTGACTTGGGTTGTTTGATAGTTACATAGTGGTTAGTGTAGGTGGTACTGGAGGCTTTGTAGCAACCACCACAACCACCACCACCACCACCACCACCACCACCACCACCACCACCACCACCCCATCACCTCACACCACCACCACCACCACCACCACCACAACCACCACCACCACAACCACCACCACAACCACCACAACCACAACCACTAATCGCCTCACCACCACCACCACCACAACCACAACCATCAACACCACCACCACCACAACCACAACCATCAACACCACCACCACCACCACCACCACCACCACCACCACTAATGGCCTCACCACCCCCACCACCACCACCATCACCACCACCACCACCACCACCACCACCACCACCACCACCACCACCACCACCACCACCACCACCACCACCACCACCACCACCACCACCATCACCACCACCACCACCACCACCACCACCACTAATGGCCTCACCACCCCCACCACTAATGGCCTCACCACCCCCACCACCACAACCATCACCACCACCACCACCACCACCACCACCACCACCACCACCACCACCACAACCACCACCACCACCACCACAACCACTAATTGCCTCACCATCACCACAACCACTAATTGCCTCACCACCACCACCACCACAACCACAACCACCACCTCCATCACCACCACCACCACAACCACCACCACTACCACCACCACAACCACTAATTGCCTCACCACCACCACCACCACAACCACCACCACCACCACCACAACCACCACCACAACCACCTCCACCACCACCACCACCACAACTACCACCACAACCACCACCACCACCACCACTACTAATTGCCTCACCACCACCACCACCACAACCACAACCATCACCACCACCACCACCACCACAACCACTAATCGCCTCACCACCACCACCACCACAACCACTAATCGCCTCACCACCACCACCACCACAACCACAACCACCACCATCACCACAACCACAACCATCACCACCACCACAACCACCACCACCACCACAACCACCACCACCACCACAACCACCACCACCACCACAACCACCACCACAACCACAACCATCACCACCACCACCACAACCACTAATCGCCTCACCACCACCACCACCACAACCACAACCATCACCACCACCACAACCACAACCACAACCATCACCACCACAACCACCACCACCACCACAACCACCACCACCACCACAACCACTAATCGCCTCACCACCACCACCACAACCACCACAACCATCACCACCACCACAACCACCACCACCACCACCACCACAACCACAACCACCACCACCACAACCACAACCACCACCACCACCACAACCACAACCACCACCACCACCACAACCACAACCACCACCACCACCACAACCACTAATCGCCTCACCACCACCACCACCACAACCACAACCATCACCTCCATCACCACCACCATCACCACCACCACCACCACCACCACCAATCGCCTCACCACCACCACCACCACCACCACAACCACCACCTCCATCACCACCACAACCACAACCACCACCTCCACCACCACCACCACAACCACTAATCGCCTCACCACCACCACCACAACCACAACCACCACCTCCATCACCACCACCACCACCACCACCACTAATCGCCATCACACCACCCCATTATCACCACCACGAGCACCACCACTTCATCACCACCACTGATCGCCGTCGCCGCCACCACCACCCCATCACCACCACCAACACTCTTTACCACCACCACCACCACCACCACTCTTTACCACCACCACCACCACCACTCTTTACCACCACCACCACCACCACCACCACCACCACCACCACCACTCTTTACCACCACCACCACTCTTTACCACCACCACCACTCTTTACCACCACCACAACCACCGCTATTACCACAACCACCACCTCTAGAACCACCACCACCACCACCACCACCCCATTATCTCACAACCACCACCACCACCACCCCATTATCTCACAACCACCACCACCACCACCCCATTATCTCACACAACCACCACCACCACCACCACCACCCCATTATCTCACAACCACCACCACCACCACCACCACCCCATCACCTCACAACCACCACCACCACCCCCACCAGCACCACCACCACCACCACCACCACCATCACCCCATCACCTCACAACCACCACCACCACCACCACCACCACCCCATCACCTCACAACCACCACCACCATCACCACCACCATCCCACCATCACCATCACCCCATCACCACCACCATCCCATCACCTCAACCACCACCACCACCACCACTACCCCATCACCTCACAACCAACACCACCACCACCACCCCATCACCACCACCACCACCCCATCACCTCACACCACCACCACCACCACCACCACCACCACCCCATCACATCACACCACCACCACCGCCACCACCACCACCACCACCACCACCACCCCATCACCTCACACCACCACCACCACCACCACCCCATCACCTCACACCACCACCACCACCACCACCCCATCACCTCACACCACCACCACCGCCACCACCACCACCACCCCATCACCTCACAACCACCACCACCACCACCACCACCACCACCACCACCACCACCACCACCACCCCATCACCTCACAACCACCACCACCACCACCACCACCATCACCCCATCACCTCACAACCACCACCACCACCACCACCACCACCACCCCATCACCTCACAACCACCACCACCATCACCACCACCATCACCACCACCATCCCACCATCACCATCACCCCATCACCACCACCATCCCATCACCTCAACCACCACCACCACCGCCACCACCACCACCACCACCACCACCCCATCACCTCACAACCACCACCACCACCACCCCATCACCTCACAACCACCACCACCACCACCCCATCACCTCACAACCACCACCACCACCACCACCACCACCACCACCACCACCACCATCAGTATTATTATTATTTCTGTCTTTCGCACTTCAGTGATATAATGTTAGTGTTGTAATGCTAAGGTGTTGAGGCAGCAGCACGCTTACATGTCACAACATTTTGATGGTAATGGTTACAATGGAGAATATTCTGTTCCTATTAGCTACCTGAAGAGCCTGTAGTAATAGGATTTTATATTTTCAGATTGATGGCGGGGGACAGGGTGACGTGGAGGCGATTTGTTTGTGGCCACCCCGTATAAGGGATTCAGGCGTCTGGCAATAGATAGATAGATTTAGGCCTGAAGAGTTGATGACGACGAGACAGAAGACAGGAGGATAAAAGACAGCACAGAAGACAGGAGGCAGGAACCGCTATAACCACAACTACCACCATTGCAACCACCACAACCCCCCCACCCCCACCACCCCTCACAAGTAAGGTTAGTCTACGTGACACTACCATTGCAACCACCACAACCCCCCCCCCACCACCACCCCTCACAAGTAAGGTTAGTCTACGTGACACTACCTGCAGGTATTTTGTGGTGCGGGTGTCACCTGGCTTGGGCTTAATTGGGAAGGGATTGGACTTTTTTATAGAATTGCAGGGCACTTTTTGCCTTTTAGGAATATCACCTAAGAACATATTACTAAGTATTCTTTAACCTACTGTCTAATGTATTTTGAAACATTCACACACACACACACACACACACACACACACACACACACACGCACACACACACACACACAGGCACACGCACACGCACACACACACACACACACACAGGCACACGCACACGCACACACACACACACACACACACACACACACACACACACACACACACACACACACACACACACACACACACACACACACACACACCTGGATTCACGGATGCACCCTCTAGCACACATGCACATGTACACAAGTACACATATACACATACATAACAGCACGAGCATACATGCACGTATCAACAAGCAAACATACTCATACGTACCGGTATGCTTGCATACAAATTTGAATAAATACAGACATACATATATGCATACACAAATATACACGTACATGCAGACGTACACCTTAGACGATTCCGGTGCTGTTCCTCCAACACTTCCCCCATCTGAATTCCTTATGGCTGACATTAAAATTTCTTCAGCTGATGTATTTTCTGCCATCACTGGCCTCTACTGACAAGGCATATGGGCCTGATGGAGTCCCTCCTGTTGTCCTCAAGAACTGTGCTTCTGTGCTTTCACCCTGCCTAGGCAAACTCTTTCGCCTTTGTCTATCAACTTGAACCTTTCCTTCTTGCTGGAAGTTTGCTCTCATTCAGCCAGTCCCAAAGAAGGGTGACCATTCCCAACCCTTTAACTATCTCCCAATTGCTTTAACATCCTGTCTCAAAAAATGTGCAGTCTATTCTTAACAGAAGAATTTTAAAGCATCTTTCCTATCACAACCTCCTTCTGATCGTCAGTATGGGTTCCGTCAGGGACGTTCCACTGGCGATCTTCTCACCTACCTTTCAGACTCCTGGTCATCCTCCTTTCGGGACTTTGGCGAAAGCTTTGCCATTGCACTTGACACCTCTAAGGCTTTCGATCGAGTCTGGCATAAATCTTTAATTTCCAAACTGCCCTCTTACGGTTTCTATCCTTCTATCTGTGCCTTCATCTATGGTTACCTTTCTGGTCGTTCTATAGCTGCTGTTGTAGACGGCCATCGTTCTTCTCCTTGATATATTAACACTGATGTTCCTCAGGGCTCTGTCCAATCATCAACGCTCTTCCTTTTATTCATCAATGACCAAAGCAGTACATCTAACCCTATCCACTCATACGCTGATGGCTCCACTCTTCACCTTTCCATTCGGTTCCCGCAACGTCCATCTCAGCAGTTACTTCAACAAACAAGGGATGAGGCTATAGCACACGTAATGTCTGACTTGCCTTGTATCTCTGACTGGGGTAAAAGTAATCATGTTGTTTTTAATGCATTTAAGACTCAGTTCTTACACCTATCAACTCGACAAAATCTTCCACAGGAGTACCTACTAATATTTGATAATATCCAGTTCAATCCTGCATCATCCTTGGGGCTTCATTCTCTCGAGATTTATTATTTATCTTGGAATAATCATACTACCCCTATTGTAAAATCTTCTTGCAAGAGGTTAGGTGTGCTAAGCCGACTCTGTGCTTTCTTTACCCCTGCACAGTTGTTGACTTTATACACGGGTTTGATTCGTCCCTGTGTAGAGTACAACTCTCACGTGTGGGGAGGCTCTCCACATACAGCTCTTCTCAACAAGGTGGAGTCAAAGGCTTTTTGTCTCATTAACTCTCCTCCTTAAACTGGCTCCCTTCAAGCTCTCTCTCTTGGCCGCACTGTTGCATCTTTTCCTCTTTTCTATCGCTACTTCAATGGTCACTGCTCCTCTGAACTGTCTGCTTGCATCCCTCCACCTCTACGACTGGCGTGTAGCACCCGTCTGACAACAAACTCTCATCCCTTTTCTGTCCAACTCTCTGATTCAAGAACAAACCGTTACTCCTAGCCCTTCATTTATGCAATAGGCGAACTCTGGAACTGTCTCCCTCTGTCTGTGTTTCCTACTTCCTATGATCTCCAGTCTTTCAAACTCAGTGTGTCCAGGCATCTCGAAATCATCGGATTTTGAATTTGGCTCTGTTGTATTGTTCATGTTTTGTTTTTTTTCTTGGAAGGACCGGTTTGCTGCTCCTTGCCTTGGGTTCCTTCTTCCTTGCATAAAAAAATACATATGTGCATACAAGCACTACAGCAAACTTACCTTCACATAGGCCTATACAGAATATGTGCACATACACATGCCAGTTGTATACATACCGTACATACACATGCCCACACTCATATAACCTACATGTATACATGCTGTACAGTCATACATAAGAACTGTAAGTTCATATAACCTACATGTATACATGCTGTACAGTCATACATAAGTACTGTAAGTTCATATAACCTACATGTATACATGCTGTACAGTCATACATAAGTACTGTAAGTTCATATAACCTACATGTATACATGCTGTACAGTCATACATAAGTACTGTAAGTTCATATAACCTACATGTACACGTGCTGTACATTCATACAGCCTACATGTATACATGGTGTACAGTCATACATAAGTACTGTAAGTTCATATAACCTACATGTATACATGGTGTATACATGTAGGTTCATATAACCTACATGTATGCTGTACAGTCATACATAAGTACTGTACATTCATATAACCTACATGTATACATGCTGTACAGTCATACATAAGTACTGTACATTCATACAAGCTACATGTATGTGCTGTACAGTCATACATAAGTACCGTACATTTGTACTAGTGATGCACCGGAACTAGGTTACAGCCGCACCACAACTTCAATTTGGATGAAGGTCCTGTTCCGGCCGTAGCTTCAGAAAAATACCAGGCCGGCAGCTGAACCTTTGCTATATCTGTTGGTACACCAACTGTTGATATATCTGTTGCCACACCAACTGTTGATATATCTGTTGCTACACCAACTGTTGATATATCTGTTGCTACACCAACTGTTGATATATCTGTTGCTACACCAACTGTTGATATATCTATTGCTACACCAACTGTTGATATATCTGTTGCTACACCAACTGTTGATATATCTGTTGCTACACCAACTGTTGATATATCTGTTGCTACACCAACTGTTGATATATCTGTTGCTACACCAACTGTTGATATATCTGTTGCTACACCAACTGTTGATATATCTGTTGCTACACCAACTGTTGATATATCTGTTGCTACACCAACTGTTGATATATCTGTTGCTACACCAACTTGCGCTGTTCTACAATGTTTTTCTCTCAGCCATGTTGTAAAATATTTTGGTCTTCCCCCTCACCTTCCTGGCAGTGCCTAAAAGTATTTATTGGTTAATGCTATATACCTGAGTTATGTCTATAAAACCTTTATTATAGAACATCCTAATATGCACTCAATGACATATACCTACAGATTTGGCCATAATTCTATATACAGTACTTGACAGTTTTCACAGGAAAATAAAAGGTGGCTATTATTTCATCTCACCTTGAAGCACACAGGTAAATGTGTTCCATTAAAGTGGGATCAAATTACAAATATATCAACACAATGGCTTACTTGGACTAAGGCTTAGTCCAAAAATTACTTAGAAATGTCAACACAAAATTGGACTAAAATATTACATATTACTTCTAGGTTTGAGTGTCAAGAATTTTTGTATATCACAACTTCACTTCCAGTTCCGGTTCCGGCCACAAGTTCCGGCATAGTTCCGGCTAGTTCCGGTTCCGGCCGGAACTCGATGTGCTGGTTCCGGTGCATCCCTAATTCGTACACGTGTGCACGCATTAATACATATATAAATGCATACATTCATGCATAAGTACATATGTACGTGCATACATAAAGGCATACGTACATAATACACACGTAGATGCATACACATTAATGCAGACGCACATATCTGCATGTACACATATATGAACACATGCATACACGTACTATATACATTAGTATAGAGTCTGTACGCACATAAGTGCGTACCTACATACATACACATCCCAAATGCACATAGACATGAACACAAATGCCTACACACAATCATACATTTATGGACATCTCCATATACACAGGAATACACGCATACTGTGTATGGAAAGACCCACGTACACACACATTCATTCATTCATTCATTCATTCATCCATATGCCTTTTCGTTCATTAATATTTTCACTGCCATGCACACTACCCTACCTGCTAAGCCATTTACCTTCATAACCTTAATTATTATTATTATTATTATTATTATTATTATTACTATTATTATCATTATTATAATTATTATAATTATTATAATTATTATAATTATTATTATAATTATAATTATTATTATTATTATTATTATTTTTATTAGTATTATTATTATTTACTACTACTACTACTACTACCACTACCACTACGACGACGACGACGACTACTACCACTATTATTATTATTATTATTATTATTATTATTATTATTATTATTATTACTACTATTATTATTATTATTATTATCTGCAGACGATATAATTCCCATCAAGCTTGACTTTTGGCACAGGAGGGTTGAATGTAACTAATATTAACCAGAGGATTTCCCTGCACTGAGAAAACCGTCTGTGGTACTAGCAATAGTACAAGATAATGGCATTCTCTCTCTCTCTCTCTCTCTCTCTTCATTGACCCACCTCCTCCAACTTTACTGGTGCCATGAACTGAATTATAATAAAAAATTGTTCGTAGCCCTTATTATTATTATTATTATTATTATTATTATTATTATTATTATTATTATTATTATTATTATTGTTATTATTATTATTATTATTATTATTATTATTATTATTATTATTATTATTATTATTGTTATTATTATTATTATTATTATTATTATCATTATTATTATGATTGTAGTTGTTATTATTATTATTGTTGTTGTTATTATTGTTATTATTATTATTATTATTGTTGTTGTAGTTATTATTATTATTATTATTATTATTATTATTATTATTATTATTATTATTATTATTATTAATATTATTGTTATTATTATTATTATTATTATTATTATTATTATTATTATTATTGTTGTTGTTGTTATTATTATTATTATTATTATTATTATTAGTATTAATATTTTTATTATTTTTATTGTTATTATCATTATTATTATTATTATTATTATTATTATTATTATTGTTATTATTATTATTATTATTATTATTATTATTATTATTGTTATTATTATTTACAACGATACATCCAGACCCGTCTCTCGTCGGGAAAGGAAGCTCCCAAGTACCTCTTCCTTAGCGATTTATTTTTGGATATGGCTGGTTAACATCGTTTTGTAGGTTATTTATGCAGTGTATGGTGATATTGGAAGGACTGGCATGACACGGAAAAGGGTAATAAGGTGTGAAAAAAAATAAATAAATCGCTAAGGAAGAGGTGTTAAGGAGCCGCCTTATCCCACGAGACTTCCGGTAAAATTGTCTATAACATTTTTTTTTTTTTTAGGGGAGAGGTCAAGGTGTGTATGTTGGTGTGGTGGAGGTAGCCGTTGCACCTCTTCCTAAGCGATTTATTTTGCCTCTTTCACCTACTGATGATTTACATTGTATTGTAAACTATGTGGACATGAGATGGAGAGAGAATACAAGTGGATATCAAGGTGTAATATGCAGAGTAAATCGCTGTGGAAAAGACATTAAGAAGCCTATGCCATTTTGAATATAACCTTGTGAATTATGTGGTAGTGTGTTATTTTGGCTGTGTGTGTGTGTGTGTGGGGGGGGATTGTGTGTGTGTGGGTGGTTGTGTGCGCGAGTGTGTGTGTACAGGTCTTCTCATGTATGGTGCTTATCGTTTAATTTAGTTTATAAAGTCACCAATATGCGGCTCTCCATGCTGCTCGATCTCTGTCAGCCTCCCTATTCAGTTCCTTATCCATGAGGCCACACAATTACCTCGTCCCAGGACTGTTTTCGTCTGCCTCTCGCAACCCTACCCTTGCCGTTCACACCTCTTACGTTCCGCACACAGCTGCCATCTTCCCTACTCACATGTTCACACATCTCAACCTACCCCTCATCATCACAACACTATTACCTTCAACTCCCATTCTTCCTACCGGTTCTTTAATCACAGTCCTACCCTCCCCCCTCTCCCCGGCCTTTCATTTAAGGACGCACTGCACATCCATCTAATCATTATCATTTCTGTTGGTTTCAGCCTAGGAATACTCTCTTCCTTTACTGCCCAGGCCTCACTAACATACAGCAGTAATCACCTAACACATCCTATATACAAGGACGCGTAGCAAGGAGGAGCAGCCCTCTCAGTGTCAGATGTGGCAACAGCTCCTTGAATGTCCTGCATCAACACCTTACCCTAACCCACCTCCAGCACATAACATGTCCCCTAAATAACAAAACTCCTCCAAACACTCACCAGACTCTCCAGCAAGATCAGTCCTTTCACGCCTGTCAATATCTACACGTTCTTCCCGACACACCACACAAACGAAATAGGCATTATTTCTTAGCCTATCTCAATAACACCCATCCCTTATGCACCCACTTAACACATACACTGCACAAGATGGAGTTAGTTGCCACACCCTTGTGGTAAACTGCACATAGCCACACACACTCTGCTCTGACAGCACCGGCACCAGCCTCAAGTATCATCACTTGTTTTATCCCCATTTGCTCTCAAACCCTTCTGCCCCACTCCATCAAACCCTTCTGCCCCACTCCATCAAACCCTTCTGCCCCATTCCATCAAACCCTTCTGCCCCACTCCATCAAACCCTTCTGCCCCACTCCATCAAACCCTTCTGCCCCATTCCATCAAACCCTTCTGCCCCACTCCATCAAACCCTTCTGCCCCATTCCATCAAACCCTTCTGCCCCACTCCATCAAACCCTTCTGCCCCATTCCATCAAACCCTTCTGCCCCATTCCATCTCTCCACCCCTAATTCTTCTCCCCGCCTTCCTTCATTCTCCTCAATCAACACAAAGTAATCAGCATACATCAACTCCCAACAGAGTCCGCATTTAAAGTTATATGAGAGAGCTTCAAGCACCATGACCCCTGACTCACGCCAGGATTCACGAAAAACTCATCAATCAAATTCCATTCACTCTCAGGTGGGTGCAAGCATCGTTGTACATTGCCATAGTTACTCTTTGCTGCCACTCTTGGATCTCAAGCTTTCTCATTGCCCACTTCACCATCCCTCAAGGAACTCTGTTAAAGGCTTTCTCCAATTCAGCAAAAAGTACAGCGGCCTCATCTTTCTGATATAATTTCTTGAAGTTATCGGACAGTGAATATTGCATCAATTGCCCCATTGCCTGGCATAAACCCAAACTGCATCTCACTAAAATTCACTCTTTCCCTTATCATACCATCCAGGACGCTTTCTATACCCTCATTATGCCTTTATAATTTCCTCTCTCCAGGGCCTCACCCTTACCCTCATACGCTTTAACAATCACACACTTCAGCCAGTCATCTGTGAGTACACATATAATCGAATATATCATATCAGTAACTAAACCCACTCCCATGTCCCCTGAGGTCTTCAACATTTCAGCAGTAAACCCAGACACACACCCTCCCTCCTCAACTACGTCCTGCAAATTGCCCTGCACACAGTAGCAGCATTAATCAAGGACCGTGGTTCAAACACTGGATCCACTGACTCCAAACCTTCCCTATTCCAGTCACTTCTATCAGGAACCGGTTATAATCTTCTCTACTAGCATGTTTAATCCTCACTGCCCACCACTACCTTACCTTTATCATTCTTCACACACTGCTTACCTGTGATATCCATGTTTTCTCTGATAATCTCATTTGCCACCTTAAATATCACATTTTTCCTTTTGGCACTACTGAGGCTATTCAGTAGAAGTCTCTGAAACTCAGATTTTGTCCTGTATACCTCCTTTCTGGCCCAAAACTTGGCAACCAAGTATTGCTTTCTGTCACCACCCATTTTCCATTCCCTGAAGAGTCTTCTCTGTTCCTTCACTGCGGCTCTTACACCCTCATCCCACCACTATGCAACCTTGTTTTAGCAGACCGTTGTTCATCCACACTGAATCAGTAACTCTAAAGAAACTGTTTTTGAGATCTATGTATTGCTTATTAATACCGTCTACAGCTCCTTGTTCAGCCACCATTCACTCATCTCGCTATAGAAGGCATCCCTTACTGTTTGGCTATCAAACTTCCATATTTCCCTCTTGGGTGTATATATATATATTTTTTTTTTACCTCGCTCTCCCTCAGCACCACGTCACATGTCAGTAATTTGTGTTGCTGCACAACACCATTCAGTCTGTATAGCTTTTACACCCTTCACTAACCTTCTATCAGCCCCCCTCACCAGGAAATATTCAGTCTGGCTACTCTTATCCCAAGCTCATTAATCAGCCTACTCTCTCTCTCTCTCTCTCTCTCTCTTCCTAAAAAGCATTTTGCACAATCATGTTCAATGCCTCCCCAGACTGTAGTATCCTTTCCTCTTCCACATTTCTGATACCAAATGCGTATTCCCTGTACAGTCCTTCATATCTGTGAGCTGTGGCACACACATGACCATTTGAATCCCCAGCCAAAATGACAGTCTTATCATCCCCCATATCACACACCTCACATATCAAATCATGCAAATATTTGTCATTTTCTTTATCACCCAAGCTAACCTATTGGGCACACGCCAAAACAAATGTTACCAGGAGTTTTTCAATATTTGCCATTGTATTATCCTTTCACTTTACTCTCACTACATCCATAACAAATTCCACCCATTTCTCTTCGACCAGCACGCCCACACCACCATGTCCGTCCACATTTCCCCTCTAAAATAACATATCTACAATCCTTCCCAACAATCATCCTAGCTGACTTTCCCCTGAACCTAACTTCCTGTAAGCAGCAGACATTACTATACCTGCCACCTGGTCAAAGTCTCCACCACTTCCACCTTAACCCTTAAAGTTACCTACATTCCAAGATGCCGCTCTGAACCCTTTGGGTCATTTGGATTCCTCATGCTTTTTTTTTTTTTTTTGCTTGGCTTTGATTTAGTCATGATCGGCAAGTAAAGGAGGAATGGGCCACAGGCCCCGCCCGCCCATACAACTCCTGGTCCACGGAGGGGTCAAGGACCCATAGCCCATCAGCCGTGACCAGTGGCTATGGCAGTGGCTTTAGGGCACCCTGCCAGGACAGCTACAGGGGCACCTTGGCACTGTAATTGCCTTGCCATTATACAGCCAATGACAGGGCAGCATCCTGAGGTACTATTGCTGGGTTCAGGCTCCTCTCTATTGGGTAGAAGCCTCAGCCTGGGAACCATAATGCCCTTTACCCTCTGGCAAAGATCTGAGCCCATCCCTGTCCCAGCCCACAAACTGCACCGACAGAGCCTGTACCACGCCTCCCATCAAGTCATCCATTAGGTTAATTAGGTTACTGGGGCAAAGTTTTACGGTCGCATGTCCTTGCTGGTGTCAACCCCTGTGGTACAGTAGATTAGTGTGTGTGTGTGTGTGTGTGTGTGTGTGTGTGTGTGTGTGTGTGTGTGTGTGTGTGTGTGTGTGTGTGTGTGTGTGTGTGTGTGTGTGTGTGTGTGTGTGTGTGTGTGTGTGTGTGTGTGTGTGTGTGTGTGTGTGTGTGTGTGTGTGTGTGTGTGTGTGTGTGTGTGTGTGTGTGTGTGTGTGTGTGTGTGTGTGTGTGTGTGTGTGTGTGTGTGTGTGTGTGTGTGTGTGTGTGTGTGTGTGTGTGTGTGTGTGTGTGTGTGTGTGTGTGTGTGTGTGTGTGTGTGTGTGTGTGTGTGTGTGTGTGTGTGTGTGTGTGTGTGTGTGTGTGTGTGTGTGTGTGTGTGTGTGTGTGTGTGTGTGTGTGTGTGTGTGTGTGTGTGTGTGTGTGTGTGTGTGTGTGTGTGTGTGTGTGTGTGTGTGTGTGTGTGTGTGTGTGTGTGTGTGTGTGTGTGTGTGTGTGTGTGTGTGTGTGTGTGTGTGTGTGTGTGTGTGTGTGTGTGTGTGTGTGTGTGTGTGTGTGTGTGTGTGTGTGTGTGTGTGTGTGTGTGTGTGTGTGTGTGTGTGTGTGTGTGTGTGTGTGTGTGTGTGTGTGTGTGTGTGTGTGTGTGTGTGTGTGTGTGTGTGTGTGTGTGTGTGTGTGTGTGTGTGTGTGTGTGTGTGTGTGTGTGTGTGTGTGTGTGTGTGTGTGTGTGTGTGTGTGTGTGTGTGTGTGTGTGTGTGTGTGTGTGTGTGTGTGTGTGTGTGTGTGTGTGTGTGTGTGTGTGTGTGTGTGTGTGTGTGTGTGTGTGTGTGTGTGTGTGTGTGTGTGTGTGTGTGTGTGTGTGTGTGTGTGTGTGTGTGTGTGTGTGTGTGTGTGGTGCTTGTATTGTAGTACATTAGACAGAGAAAAGTGTTCGCCTGACTGATGTTTTCCTCCACAGAAACCGATGGCAAATGCAGAGTATCAGGCCGGCAGTCTTAGAAGAACGGCAACCAAAGGCAACAAGATGGCAACCCTAGAAGACACGGCAACCCAGGACAGCTAAATGGCAATAGATGACAACGGGACAACAGTAGAGGACGAGATGGCATTTTGGGATGACAAGATGGCAACAGAAGATATGACAACCTAGGATGACAAATGGCAACCTTGGACGGCGAGATGACAATAGAAGACAACTCAAGAGGACAAGATGGCAACCCTGGAGAGCAAGAATGGCAACCAAGAGAAACCATCAGCGTCTGGGTCAAAAGTGGAGTAGGAGGCTTAGGAGCACCTTTCCCTTAGCGATTTATTTTCCTGTACACCCAAGCTTTCTCTCGCATGTTGTTTGTACTTTTAATATCCTTGGTTTGCATCAGTAACAAGTGAAATGTGTACACTAAATCACTAAGGAAGAGTTGTTAAGAAGCCTCCCAAACCACATAGAATATTACCCTGTATTCTGTATTTGTAGGTGGTGTAGTAGGGATGATGATAATACTGTAGTTATGGCGGCACTTGTAACTGTTACTCTGGAAGGATATTCACACCTTAGGCACCTTTCACGTTCCTGTGATTCCCCAGGCCATAGAGACACTGATGCTAGGGAGAGATGGGAGACAGAATCAGAGCCGGCTGAGAGACTTTAATGTACTATGGGTCACAAAAGTATCGGGGCACAGAGGGTCCGATGCCTACCGAAAACATTCCAGCAACTTCTGATGTTTACCAACGTCTCATTGCGTATGAACAATGTCTCTTGATATAAACATAACATTTGCTATATGTTTGCAAGAGGATATTGCTAGTTGGCAATATACCACACCTCCTGACAACAGGGCCACCAATATATGGCAGGTCGGACACCAATATTTCAGTGACCTTCGTTCTGTGCTCCCTAACGTTTGACACACATTGTGCACTGATACTTTTGTGACCCGTAGTACCTGTATTTTCCCAGGCAGTAGAGAGGCTGATTCTAGGGGGAGAGGAGAGACAGAATCGGAGCCAGCCGAGAGACTTTCATGTACCTGTATTTCCTCAGGTGATAGAGACTGATGCTAGGGAGTGGGGAGAGAGAGAATCAGAGCCAGCCGAGAGACTTTAATGTACCTGTATTTCCTCAGGTGATAGAGACTGATGCTAGGGAGTGGGGAGAGACAGAATCGGAGCCAGCCGGGAGACTTTCATGTACCTGCATTTCCTCAGGTGGTAGAGACTGATGCTAGGGAGTGGGGAGAGAGAGAATCAGAGCCAGCTGAGAGAGACCAGAGAGGAGGTGGGAGCGCCAGAAAGGATAGGTTACAGGTTGTATTTTTTTCCTTTAGGGTGTGATTAAAAGTGTGAAGTAAAAAGGTCGCTGCATGACAGTATTGTGACACCAACTCTGACGTAAGGAAATGAAGCTTAGACCTTGTTGGAGGGACACAAGTCAGGAGTGAGAGCAGTGGAAATGAGTTATGAGAGGAGTATGTGAGTCACATGGAGTGACAGGCTGACAAATGAGGAAGTGAAGGAGCGGTGTGGTGTGGTGTGGATGTGATAGGAAGCGTTAGGAGATATACACTGAGGTGCTTTAGCCATGGGGAGAGGATGGAGAGCGAGAGATGGACGAGGTGAGTGTATGTGAGTGAGGTGGAGGGGAGAGAGGGAGGAGGAGGTCAAGGATGAGATGGAGGGATGGAGTGGAAAGGTATATGGGAAAGGGGGGTGTGAGCTGAGAGCAGGGCAGTGAAATGGTGGGGTACAGGGCGACATGGATGCCATTTGTTTGTGGTCACCCCTTACGGGATTAAGGCGTCTGGCAAGAGAAAGAAGTGTGTGATTTGTGTGTGTGTGGTTCTACAGTGAACAGGGTAGAGAGGAATAGGAGAGCAAGACAGCTGGAGATGGAGATAAATTATTGCACTAAATTTACTGATATACTTTTATAATACCTGCACTCTTTTGACATACTTTTTTTGCGCTATACTGTACAAATATACTTTTAGATAATACCACTGCCTCCTGCCAGGGTAACTTGACATGCTGCCGTCATAGCTGCTAATGCACTTTGTAAATATCCATGGCAAATGTGAACACATGTAGGAAGAAAGATAATAAAAGAACAAGCTGTATATCGAGTTGATTCCACCTTTCATGTTATGGCTTGGGCTGTGTAAAAAAGTCTACGGATATAAAACCCATATTTCAACGTTGAATTTGTCACATCCAGTGGAGTATGGTATAAACTCCTTGGGTGTAAAACCTAATTTCAACTTAGAATATTCCCTTATACTTTATCAATGGACACCTACCTTTAATTAATAATGGTTATAGTAATTTGTAAGCTTGAGTCCCTCGTTCCAATTACTGCCATGTTAAGTGACTAGCCCTAATAGCCTCATCTTGGCTGGACTTTATAATCGTCCACAGTGCTAGTTTCACGTAGTACCTGCAGTGTTTCTTGCTACTGCCAGGTTATATAATACAGCTTAGGGGAGATAACCTGCCCATGCACCTGTACACTACTACTCCTATAGGTTATATTTTATCTCCTAGACATTTATCTCATAGTTACTTTTATCTCATAGTTACTTTTATGTCAGTCTCTCAGGTTGATGCTTTATATAACAATACCACTTCATACCAGCACTATTTATACCAGGCTTTATACCAGTACCGTCAAGTTATGCACACTCTTTAGTAGTTTCTTATAGTTTTATCAAAGCTCTTATCCAACCCTATTCAGTTGCCAGTGTATACAACAAGTCCTCATCACTTAGGTCTATAGTGGAGTATAAATATTAAAAGTTCCAGTGCTACTTAGGGAACAGATTGGCCAGTTTCCTCCCAGTTTGGTGTGTTTTCTGTCAGGTTTTCAGAACACATCCAAGACTTAATGAAGAGGCTGCCTGTGTTAGCAAGAGGGCTTGGTGCGTTAGCAAGAGGGATTTCTGTGTTAGGAAGAGGGCTGCATGTGTTAAGAGGAGGGATGTCTGTTAGGTAGAGGACCGGCTGTGTTAGGAACAGGGATGTCTCTGTTAGGAAGAGGGTTAGCTGTGTTAGAAGATGGATGTGTGTTAGGAAGAACGATGTGTGAGAGGAAGAGGGCTGCCTGCATTAGGAGGAGGGATGTCTGTGTTAGAAGGAGGGATGTCTGTGCTAGGAAGAGGGATGTGTGTGTTAGGTAGAGGGATGTGTGTGTTAGGTAGAGGGATGTCTGTGTTAGGTAGAGGACTGGCTGTGTTAGGTAGAGGGATGTCTGTGTTAGGTAGAGGACTGGCTGTGTTAGTAAGAGGGCTGGCTGTGTTAGGAAGAGGGCTGGCTGTGTTAGGAAGAGGGCTGGCTGTGTTAGTAAGAGGACTGGCTGTGTTAGTAAGAGGACTGGCTGTGTTAGTAAGAGGACTGGCTGTGTTAGTAAGAGGATTGGCTGTGTTAGTAAGAAGACTGACTGTGTTAGTAAGAGGACTGGCTGTGTTAGGAAGAGGACTGGCTGTGTTAGGAAGAGGGCTGGCTGTGTTAGTAAGAGGACTGGCTGTGTTAGTAAGAGGACTGGCTGTGTTAGGAAGAGGGCTGGCTGTGTTAGGAAGAGGGCTGGCTGTGTTAGGAAGAGGACTGGCTGTGTTAGGAAGAGGGCTGGCTGTGTTAGGAAGAGGGCTGCCTGTGTTAGTAAGAGGACTGGCTGTGTTAGTATGAGGACTGGCTGTGTTAGGAAGAGGGCTGCCTGTGTTAGTAAGAGGACTGGCTGTGTTAGTAAGAGGACTGGATGTGTTAGGAAGAGGGCTGGCTGTGTTAGTAAGAGGACTGGCTGTGTTAGTAAGAGGGCTGGCTGTGTTAGTAAGAGGGCTGGCTGTGTTAGTAAGAGGACTGGCTGTGTTAGTAAGAGGACTGGCTGTGTTAGTAAGAGGGCTGGCTGTGTTAGGAAGAGGGCTGGCTGTGTTAGGAAGAGGACTGGCTGTGTTAGGAAGAGGGCTGGCTGTGTTATCAAAGCCACTGCAGGTAGTTTACAACTGCTATCCTTTTGTCCAAGCCATTTTCAGTGTAATTATTAGTTATTCTTTTTTCTTATGACATTCTTTCAAAGTAGCTCCAAATACCGATTCCTTTTGCACTGTTATCAAAGCCATTCTAAGTTCCAGGCCTATTTCATGGCCACCCTTGCCAAAATTCACCAGGGTTTTCCAATGAGGTAGACACTATTCCCTTATCAAAGCTTCTCACCAGCTCTGTATGAAGCCAAACTACTAATTAATCTGAAGGTTGGACTGATGTGGTTAGGGAGTGGTAGTGGGGCTCAGTTCTCCATCCAAAGGAAAAATATAGAAAACACAAGGTTCTAATTTTGATTTCCTTCAAATATATAAACTGATAAAACTCTTGATTTCTTGGTAACTAGCACCAAATTACTCTTAAATATTCTAAGGAACTCTGGAGATATTGTAACAACTCTCCATGAGCGACTTAATACATGCAGTACAGGTAAGTGTCCCCTTGTTTAATATTGGTACCAAATAACTAAAATACAGTACCAGTCCCGGCCGCAAAGCTAGTGGGGCCATGGTGGCAGAGTGAGTAGAGAGGCGGCGCCAATCTACTGGACCCGGGTTCGATTCCCGGGAAGTAGAGGAATATTTAAAAGAGTGGCATTGTCCGTAGTGATCTGTCATTTGGACCCGGGTTCGACTCCCGGTTGACTTAGAGGTTATTTAAGGTAGTTTGGCAGTCACTTAGTGGCCTGCCCGGTGGTGGGGCTTTGGGCAGTAACGTAGTTGACCTGCCGGGGGGAATGTAAAAGTATACACACACTAACACAAGACAGACACACACACTAACACAAGACAGTCACACGACACACACACACCTACAGACAGACGCACACAACACATACATAAGGGTAGGGTGTGGAAGGTAGGGGGGTTTTATTTCTAAGCCCCAAAAATCCAATTGGATTTCTTGGACTTAGAAATAAAACCCCCCTACCTTCCACACCCTACCCTTGTGCATAAGTCCCCTGTCTGTCTTAGTGTATGTAAGTCTGTCAGTGTATGCATGTGTGTGTTTAAGTGTATGTATGTGTGAGCAGCAGGTCACTACGGACACTGCCACAACATGTTTTTAAATATTGCCTCTAACCTCCCAGGAATCGAACCCGGGTCATCTCAATTGGGAAGCCAAGCCCATACAGGCTCGGCCATCACGATCACACCTGAATGGAATCTGGAACTGCTACTGTATTTTCCTTACTTGTTACCTGCAAAAAACAAGGAAATATGAGTGTGTAATATGCAGAATAAGTTGCTAAAATAGAGTTGTTACACTCTAGAACCACTTAGAATACCTGACACTGTAATTTAAGGCTAATCACGAAGAAGTGCAGAGTATCGTGCATCTACTTATGTACCGTAAAAGGAACAAATAAAAACAGGACTTAGTATTTTTGTATTCTTTTTTATTTAGGATAATTTACAATACTTTCCTTACCTTCCCTGTGTTATTTTTATTTACCGTATCTGCCAGGCTCCTAACACACTCGACTGGACCAAATCGCCTGTTGTCACCTGTAAAGAAATGCTAGAGTTATTCCATCATGTAAGGGTTAATGCTGACAGTGTATTAACTCTCTAAGGCTCCCATGACTCACTCTCAGCTCAGTAAAATCGTCTGGTTTAACTGGCATGTCACTAGAATTGTCCCGAACATCAGGGGGTTAATGAATGCCTTCGTTTCCCCTTTTATGCGCGGGGGTACTCTATGTCCAACTGACGGGGGGAACTATGCTGTTCGACGGAGAGTGAGTCATAGGAGCCTGGGAGAGCTAATATGATACTTCACTTACTTTAACTTGGCTAGAATTACACTTGCCATCTCTCCATCTCGATTTCTGACCTGTAGCAAGGCATTACCACCAGAATACGATGCTAGTCAACGAAGAAATGCTTTAGCAGGGATGCAGGGCCGTAGCATTGCCCCACCCTGCCTCTGAGATACGGGAAATAGCCTACAAATGAACGAAAAATTCCCCAGAGTTAAACTATGCTTACGACTCAGCATTCAGAATAGAGATAAAGGGCAATTTTAGGCCAAATTAGTGTAAAAAGAGAGGTGTCTTCCGCTTGGCCTCTACCCGTCGCATCAGTGCAGCGGTGGCGCCATCTCGTGCGAGGAATGTGAGAATACCAGGCCAATTCAGTACGAGGACGCATATCAGTTTTCTTCGAAATGGTGGGGTTAGATAAAAATTTCACTGAGCCCTTCCATACGTCAAGGGTACCTAAAGCCAAATAACATGGTCTGGAGGCATCAAAAATAAAATACAAAACATCTACATGATATAAAAACATCTGTCCAGCTCCGGGACTCGATCTGTGGCGCCTAGGACAGTGCATTCCATCTGCTGACGTCATATTTTACTCCTACTCTTTGCCAGGCTTCAGACGATTTCAAGGAACATAAGAAAACCGCAAGATAATGCAGCAGAAACAGTCTTCATTAACTCCCAAACTAAGAACAACTTAATGAATTTGTTCATACCCCACCCAACCCCCTCCAACCCCACTGCACCCCACCCAACCCCGATCCCACCCCACTGCACCCCACACAACCCCCTCCAACCCCACCCAACCCCGATCCCATCCCACTGCACCCCACCCAACCCCGATCCCACCCCACTGCACCCCACCCAACCCCCTCCAACCCCACTGCACCCTACACAACCCCGATCCCACCCCACTGCACCCCACCCAACCCCGATCCTACCCCACTGCACCCCACCCAACCCCGATCCTATCCCATGCACCCCACCTCACCCCAGTCCTACCCACTGCACCTCACCCAACCCCGATCGAACCCCACCGCACCCCACACAACCCCGATTCCACCCTACTGCACCCCACCCCACCCCAGTCCTACCCCACTGCACCCCACCCAACCCCGATCCTACCCCACTGCACCCCACCCAACCCCGATCCTACCCCACTGCACCCCACCCAACCCCGATCCTACCCCACTGCACCCCACCCAACCCCGATCCTACCCCACTGCACCCCACCTAACCCCGATCCTACCCCACTGCACCCCACCTAACCCCGATCCTACCCCACTGCACCCCACCTAACCCCGTTCGTACCCCATGCACCCCACCTAACCCCGATCCTACCCCACTGCACCCCACACAACCCCGATCCTACCCCACTGCACCCCACACAACCCCGATCCAACCCCACAGCACCCCACCTAACCCCGATCCTACCCCACTGCACCCCACCTAACCCCGATCCTACCCCATGCAGTCCACCTTACCCCGATCCTACCCCACTGCACCCCACACAACCCCGATCCTACCCCACTGCACCCCACCTAACCCCGATCCTACCCCATGCACCCCACCTAACCCCGATCCTACCCCATGCACCCCACCTAACCCCGATCCTACCCCACTGCACCCCACACAACCCCGATCCTACCCCACTGCACCCCACACAACCCCGATCCTACCCCACTGCACCCCACCCAACCCCGTTCCTACCCCACTGCACCCCACACAACCCCGATCCTACCCCACTGCACCCCACACAACCCCCATCCTACCCCACAGCACCCCACCCCACCCCCGTCCTACCCCACTGCACCCCACCCAACCCCCTCCAACCCCACTGCACCTCACACAACCCCACTCCTATCCCACTGCACCCCGACCAACCTCAGCCCTACACCTCTACTCCCCACCCAACCCCAGTCCTACTCTACTTCCATATCTCTCTGGAAAATTCATAAAACAGGATGATTCATAAATGTGGTCCCTTGCATGAGTTATGGGGTGTATGAGGCAGCAGTGTTGGGTAGATTTTAGACACGATGTAGGGTAGGGGAGGAAGGTAGATAGGTTTGGCAGGGAAGGGTAGGGCAGGGTAAGGTAGGTATGGTAGGGTAGGGTAGGGTAGGGTAGGGTAGGTTAGGGTAAGGTAGAAACGGTAGGGTAGGGTAGGGTATAGTAAGGTAGGTATGGTAGGGTAGGGTAGGGTAGGGTAGGGTAAGATGGGTATCGTAGGGTAGGGTAGGGTAAGATGGGTATGGTAGGGTAGGGTAAGGTAGGGTAAGGTAAGGTAGGTATGTTAGTGTAGGGTAGGGTAGGGTCGGGTAAGGTAAGGTAAGGTAGGTAGGTATGATAGGGTAGGGAAGGGTAAGGTAAGGTAGGTATGGTAGGGTAGGATAGGGTAGGGTAGGGTAGGGCAGGGTAAGGTAAGGTAGGTTTGGCAGGGTAGGATAGGATAGGGTAGGGTAGGGTAGGTAGGGTAAGGTAGGGTATGGTAGGGTAGGGTAGGGTATGGTATGGTAGGGTAGGGTAGGGTAGGGTAGGGTAGGGCAGGGTAAGGTAGGGTAGGTAGGGTAAGTTAGGGTATGGTTGGGTCTGGTTTGGTATGGTAGGGTCGGGTAGGGTAGGGTAGGGTAGGGTAGGGCAGGGTAAGGTAAGGTAGGTATGGTAGGGTAGGGTAGGGTAGGTAGGGTAGGGTAAGGTAGGGTAGGGTAGGGTATGGTATGGTAGGGTAGGGTAGGGTAGGGTAGGGTAGGGTAGGGTAAGGTAAGGTAAGTAGTGAAGTGAAGTGTAGGGTAGGGTAGGGTAGGGAAGGGTAAGGTAAGTTAGGTATGGTAGGGTAGGGTAGGGTAGGGTAGGGTAGGGTAGGGTAAGGTAAGGTATAGTAGGTATGGTAGGGTAGGGTAGGGTAAGGTAAGGTATGGTAGGTATGGTAGGGTAGGGTAGGGTAGGGTAGGGTAGGGTAGGGTAGGGTAAGGTAGGTAGGGTATGGTAGGGTAGGGTAGGGTAGGGTAGGGTAGGGTAAGGTAAGGTAGGTAGGGTAGGGTAGGGTAGGGTAGGGTAGGGTAGGGTAGGGTAGGGTAGGGTAAGGTAAGGTATAGTAGGTATGGTATGGTAGGGTAGGGTAGGGTAAGGTAAGGTATGGTAGGTATGGTAGGGTAGGGTAGGGTAGGGTAGGGTAGGGTAAGGTAGGTAGGGTAGGGTAAGGTAGGTAGGGTAGGGTAGGGTAGGGTAGGGTAGGGTAGGGTAGGGTATGGTACGGTAGGTAGGGTAGGGTAGGGTAGGGTAGGGTAGGGTAGGGTAGGGTAGGGTAGGGTAAGGTAAGGTAGGTATGGTATGGTAGGGTAGGGTAGGGTAGGGTAGGGTAGGGTAGGGTAGGGTAAGGTAGGTATGGTATGGTAGGGTAGAGTAGGGTAGGGTAGGGTATGGTATGGTATGGTAGGGTAGGGTAAGGTAAGGTAGGTAGGGTAGGGTAGGGTAGGGTAGGGTAGGGTAAGGTAAGGTAGGTATGGTATGGTAGGGTAGGGTAGGGTAGGGTAAGGTAAGGTAGGTATGGTAGGGTAGGGTACAGTATGGTAGGGTAGGGTAGGGTAGGGTAGGGTAAGGTAGGTATGGTATGGTAGGGTAGGGTAGGGTAGGGTAAGGTAGGGTAGGGTAAGGTAAGGTAGGTATGGTAGGGTAAGGTAGGTATGGTATGGTAGGGTAGGGTAGAGTAGGGTAAGGTAGGGTAGGGTAAGGTAAGGTAGGTATGGTAGGGTAGGGTAGGGTAGGGTAGGGTAAGATAAGGTAAGGTAAGGTAGGTATGGTAGGGTAGGGTAGGGTATGGTAGGGTAGGGTAGGGTATGGTAGGGTAGGGTAGGGTAGGGTAGGGTAAGGTAGGTATGGTAGGGTAGGGTAGGGTATGGTAGGGTAGGGTAGGGTAAGATAAGGTAAGGTAAGGTAGGTATGGTAGGGTATGGTAGGGTAAGGTAAGGTAGGTAGGGTAGGGTAAGGTAGGTATGGTAGGGTATGGTAGGGTAGGGTAGGGTAGGGTAGGGTAAGGTCTAGTGAGAACAGATCTCATTCTTTGACCTCTCCACGCATCTTTGTGACGTCACACGGTCTTCTTCTCGGGGGTTCAGAGGAAACAAGTAAAGAGGATGGGTAACTGCCACAAATTACCACCATTTGCTGAGTTATTTTGTGGCCTCGTCAGCGTTGTAATATAACTATATTGGTGCTGATCCTACTGTTGTTACTGATTTCTTCCTAATTTATACCTTCAGTACTTTAAGCCGGATATGAGTATATGAACTTACACAGAGTATGTGAACTTACACAGAGTATATGAACTTACACAGAGTATATGAACTTACAGAGTATAGGAACTTACACAGAGTATATGAACTTACACAGAGTATAGGAACTTACACAGAGTATATGAACTTACAGAGTATAGGAACTTACACAGAGTATATGAACTTACACAGAGTATATGAACTTACACAGAGTATATGAACTTACACAGAGTATATGAACTTACAGAGTATAGGAACTTACACAGAGTATATGAACTTACACAGAGTATAGGAACTTACGCATATCTGAATAATTCATCACTATTTGTTCCAGTCTTATCATTTCCATTATGGTGGTGATGAAATATTATTGCTGTTCATTACTTAGTGTTAATACTTTTCATCATCTTCGTCATCACTATCAACATTACTCTTATCATCATCATCAACATCATCATCATCATCACTGTCACTACCATAACTCCCTTAGCTTCTATAAATTTCTCTCTCTCTCTCTCTACCACCACATCAGATATACCATCTTACACACCACTACTTCGTAGACCATATCAGATATACCACAATACACACACCACCACACCACCACCACAACACACCACAACACACCACACCTTCCCAAGGATGATAAAGGTGTTTATATATATATCCAGGTTATATTTTACAAACTATCATGGTAATGGCATCATGTACCATATTTTCCCTGAACATGGTAGGCAAGACAATCAAGGTACTCGTTAAATTTTACCTGAGACCCGAGAATTCAAACTATCCAATGTGTAGACCATCTGACAAACACTGTACGGCTCCGGTTGTAAATTAATCCACACCAATAACGATATATAATGTTTTATTTAGGCAATCATTTCTTCAATCGGGTATTGGGACCCTTATAATAAAATAATTTAGAATGCATCGCTTGTAGCCAAAAGCCAGCAGGAGCTGAGGAACTTCTCCCGAGTGGAGTCCAGGCCCAACTGATCGCATTATAATATCTTTCTTTTCCTCAAAATGCCTCTTCACCAAATAGACCTATTTACCTATTTACCCACGAGGGGTGTGCCTCTATCACAAGATTTCCTATCTCGGGTTTCGAGTTAAAATCCATGAAGAAACGAGGTCAGATGGAAGAACGTGTCTGGAAAGAGGAGTGAAACACCCGTAGACTTTATTGCTTTTTTTTTTTTTTCCCTATTATACCTATCGAACCCCAGTTTTTACAGGAAAAATCTTGCATGCCATTTTTAGATAAAACCCACATCTATTACCCGTTTCATTTTGGGCAAAATACCTCGTTTGGTTTTCTTTAAAATGCCACATTTAAGAAAGTGACCCATTTTTCCCCATTTCCCTGTGAAGGTATGGTGATGAGACCCAGCTCACGGGATAGAGCACTAAAAAATAGGGTAGGTTGATGAAACGGCCGTCGCCGTGGCTCAGTTTTGCTCTAAAATGCACCGTTTTCGAGATATTTGCACTTTTGTGTTTTCAATGCCAGGCTCGTCCTCCTGGGCCACAGATTTTAAGCCTGGTAGATGGCGCCTCCAGTATCTTACTTGCACTACAGCAGCAACCACTGCCTCCCACACTGCCAACCCATTCTTCCTGCTGTGCCAACCTCTTCCCCTACCAGTGTCATCCTCCTGCTTTACCATTGCCAACCTCTTCCTGTGGCAGTGCCAGTGCCAACCACTTCCTGTGCCAGTGTCAGTGCCAACCTCTTCCTGTGCCAGTGCCAGTGCCAACCGCTTCCTGTGCCATTGCCAACCTCTTCTTGTGCCAGTGCCAGTGCCAACCTCTTCCTGTGTCAGTGCCAGTGCCAACCTCTTCCTGTGCCAGTGCCACTGCCAACCGCTTCCTGTGCCACTGCCAACCTCTTCCCTCTCCAGTGTCAACTCCATCCTACTCCATTGCACAGTGTGTGTGTGTGTGTGTGTGTGTGTG
Source organism: Coenobita brevimanus (assembly GCF_032717465.1). Classification (NCBI taxonomy): domain Eukaryota; kingdom Metazoa; phylum Arthropoda; class Malacostraca; order Decapoda; family Coenobitidae; genus Coenobita; species Coenobita brevimanus. The sequence continues at coordinate 2,360,945 of NC_136962.1, forward strand.
TGTGTAGTAACTAAAACGGATGTAGTTTGCAAGCTGTTGTTTGTCAGTCCTATTCTACCTATCCCACCCCCAGGTTGCACGTAGTAAATGAGACCCCGATCTATTGGACGTTTCACCCTGGGGCATAAATCTTAACCCTGCTGGAGTGCTGGGCTCAGGTGCCGCGTGACGTCACTATAGTCGCGGCGCACGACTCTGAGGTTGCGGTTATCGTACAACCTACCAATCAAAAGTGCGTCCGATTTCATGTCACATTATACACGAATCATATTATTATGCACGAATACATTATACACGAATATTTTTATACACGAACATATTATACACGAATCACATGCGTCTCATTATACTCGAAATCAGACGCACTTTTGAATGGTAGGTTGGCAGAGCACGATAATAACCTCAGAGTCACGCGCCGCGACAATAGACCTTGGGGTAGGGCAGGGTGGAGTACTGTAGGGTAGTGTAGGGTAGGGTTGAGTAAGGTAGGGTTGGGTAGTTTAGAGTAGGGTAGGGTAGGATAGTGTAGTGTAGGGTAGGGTAGGGTACAGTACGGTAGGGTAGGGTAGTTTAGGGTAGGGTAGTGTATGGTAGGGAAGGGTAGGGTAGGTTAGGGTAGGATAGGTTAGAGTAGGGAAGGATAGGGTAGGGCAGGGTAGAGTAGTGTAGTGTAAGGTAGAGTAGGGTGGGTAGGGTAGGATAGAATAAGATAGGATAGGGTAGGGTAGGGAAGTGTAGTGCAGGGTATGGTAGGGTAGGGCAGGGTATGGTAGGGCAGGGTAGGGTAGGGTAGGGTAGGGTAGGGCAGGGCAGGATAGTCAGTAAAGGTAGATTAGCTTTGGTCTGGTAGATTTAGGTAAGCTTACAGTTAGATAAATAGATAGATAGACGTGGATGATATTTTGATTATGAACTCTGATACACACAGGTCTTTTGGCGTCTCTCTCTCTCTTTCTCTCTCTCTAGCCAGATGCCTTAATCCCGTAAGGGGTGGCCACAAATAAATCACCTCCGTGTCGCCCTGTCCCCTGCCATTTCGCTGCCATTCCCCCAACTTACACCTCCCTCTCTCTTACACCTCTCTACTTCACCCCTCCATCTCTTCCTGTCTCCCTATCCCTCTCCCCTCCTCCACCTCACCCACATCACTCTCCTAGTTAATCTCATATTCATTAGGTAAGCATTACCGGTGTGTGTGTGTGTGTGTGTGTGTGTGTGTGTGTGTGTGTGTGTGTGTGTGTGTGTGTGTGTGAGTGTGTGTGTGTGTCTGTGTGTGTGTGTGTGTGTGTGTGTGAGTGTGTGTGTGTGTCTGTGTGTGTGTGTGTTTGTGTGTGTTAGAGTGACGTGTGGCAATGTTAAGTTGTCTGTCTATCTATCTATCATTCTATCCATCCATCCATCTATCTGTCAGTCTATCTATCTATCTGTTCATTTATCTATCCAACCATCCCTCCATCCCTCCATCCATCTATCTATTTATCCTTCCATCTATCAATCTATCATCCATCTATCCATCCATCCACCCATCTATCCATCCATCCATCCATCCATCTATCAATCTATCATCCATCCATCCATCCATCCATCCATCTATCATCCATCCATCCATCCATCCATCCATCTATCATCCATCCATCCATCCATCCATCCATCCATCTATCAATCTATCATCCATCTATCCATCCATCCATCCATCTATCAATCTATCATCCATCCATCCATCTATCAAGCTATCATCCATCTATCCACCCATCCATCCATCCATCTATCAATCTATCATCCATCCATCCATCCATCCATCTATCTATCCACCCATCCCTCCATCCATCTTTCTGTTTATCCATATACCTATCAAACTATCCATTCATCTATCCATCCATTTGTCTATCTATCTATCTATCTGTCTATCTAATCTAACAGGCTTGAAATATAACTTAGCTTTTAATGCAGGTAAGTGATGGCTGACTGGCGTGACTGGCTTACTGACTGGCTGGCTGACTGGCTTTCCCCTGGCATTCCTCATGGCTTGCTGTGGATTTCCTGCAGGTCCGTACGTCTATCTGTCAAAAAAATCATCATCATCATCATCATCACCATATCATCGTCAATATCATCATCATATGCCTGGGTACAATGATAGAAAAGAGAGGAAAATGTGCAAAAGAAGTGGAAAGTAGAGTGACACAAGTACGGAAAGTAGCTGGTGCAATGAAGGCCTTGATAAGAAACAGAGACTTGAGTGTTGCAGCTGCACGAGGCTTACATGAAGGAGTGTTAGTGCCAACTTTAACATATGGATGTGAGACTATGGTGTGGCATGAAAATGAAAAGTCAAGAGTAAGAGCAATGGAGATGGGACAGCTGAGGAATGTATGTGGAGTACAGAGGGTGGATAGGATACGAAATAATGTGATTCGTGAAAGATGTGGAGTGAGGAAGTCTGTGGACACTAGAATCGAAGAGAGGTACTGAGATGGTATGGTCATGTGGAGAGAATGGATAACATTAGAGTGGTGAAAAAGGTATATCTGAGCGAATTTGAAGGAGGGAGGAGGAGAGGTAGGCCAAGGAGAAGGTGGAGAGATATGGTGGATGAATGTGCTGGGAAGAGAGGTATGGAAATCGGTAAGGCTAGGGAACTGACGAGAGATTGAGCTGGCTGGATGAATGTTGTGAGGGGAAGTGCATAACCAGGAATTTGGTACCCCATTTTAACGTGACAGCGTTCTGATTGACTCTATCAGATAGGTATATGAGAAGCTACAGAACGTGGTGATAGTTTTTTGGTTTATCTGATGGAGCCAGGATTCCGGGGGCTTGACTAATGAGTGAATGGAAGCGTGGCCCATGGCCCATTGAAATGGGCAATCCTAGGCTGTCTGGAGGTTGCATCGCTTCACCCTGCCCTAGGGTGGGAAAGGAGATCTGGATGATGATGATGATTATTATTATGTGGAGATTGTCAAGCGTGAAGAGATTGATCTTTCTGGTGAGTCTCTTAAGTGTGTGGAAGAGTTTTGTTATTTGGGAGACATGTTATGTGCTGGAGGTGGGGCTGGAGCAGCTCTGTGGCTAGAGTGAGCAGTGGTTGGACGAAATTCAGGGAGCTGTTGCCTCTCCTGACATTGAGAGGGCTCTCCCTCCGTGCTAAGGGATCTTTGTATGCAGCATGTGTTAGGAGTGTAATGCTGTATGGTAGTGAGACCTGGGCAGTAAAGGAAGAGGATATTCACAGGCTCAAATGTACAGAAAATGACAATGATTACTGTAGGTGGATGTGCAGTGCGTCCCTGAGTGCAAGGCCTGGGGGGGCTGGGTTTACGATGGAAGAGTCGAGAGGTAGGATGTGACTGGAGTGTATTGGTGTTGTGATGAGGAGGAGTAGATTGAGATGGTTTGGGAGGAAGGATGTGACTGGAGTGTATTGGTGGTGTGATGAGGAGGGGTAGACTGAGATGGTTTGGGAGGAAGGATGAGACTGGAGTGTATTGGTGTTGTGATGAGGAGGGGTAGATTGAGATGGTTTGGGAGGAAGGATGGGACTGGAGTGTATTGGTGTTGTGATGAGGAGGGGTAGATTGAGATGGTTTGGGAGGAAGGATGGGACTGGAGTGTATTGGTGTTGTGATGAGGAGGGGTAGATTGAGATGGTTTGGGAGGAAGGATGGGACTGGAGTGTATTGGTGTTGTGATGAGGAGGGGTAGATTGAGATGGTTTGGGAGGAAGGATGGGACTGGAGTGTATTGGTGTTGTGATGAGGAGGGGTAGACTGAGATGGTTTGGGCATGTGGAGAGGATGGGGGATGACAATTGGGTGCTGAAAGTGAAAAGTGTTAATGCTGGGTGTTGGATTGCGAGAGAGACTGAGAAAGACCTGAGACGAGATCATAAGATATTGAACAGGGAGGCTGCCAGAGATCGAGCAGCATGGAGAACGGCCATTAGATGACTAAGGCCGACGCATGCATTTTGGAGCCTTTATAAACGACACGAAACGAAAAGAAAAAATGAAACGAAATGATTATCGTATTTATTGCCCTTTCTCCGTCATCACTGCTGAGATGTAACAATAGATTAACATGGAATACGATGCTAGTCACGAAGAAGTGCCATGTATGTGGATCCGCAGCATTGTCTTATTCTGCCACTGAGCTACGTGAAAGAAATCCTAATATAACGCTAGTCACGAAGAAGTGCTTTGCCACATACAGCTTCCATGTCATCTTGTCCTCCAGTATCTGTCTGTCTTCACTCCTGCTCACACTTTCCTCATCCTTTCTCTCCACCACATCCCTCCACCTCTTCCTCGGCCTCTCTCTCCCTCTCTCACGCTGCACCTCACTCACACACACTCTCCTAGTCAGTCTCTCATTCTCCATTATCTCTACATAGCCAAAGCATCTCATGGTAGGTCTATCAACACTTTCAGTCACATCCAGATCAACATCACTACGCTCTGTCACTCCCTCATTGTCTCTCTGTCTCTGTTAACTCCCCATCCATATCAACACAATGCCTTTTCACTTCCTAATTTGTCTGTCTGTCTCTCCATGTAACTCGCCGTCCACATCAACACCACAACGCTCCCTCACTTCTTCATTTGTCTGTCTGTCTCTCCACGTAACACCACATCCACATCAACACCACATCGCTCTTTTACTTCCTCACTAACTCTCTGTCTCTATTAACTCTCCATCCACATCAACACAACACTTTTTTGTCTGTCTGTCTCTCCACGTAACTCCACATCCACATCAACACCACAACGCTCCATTACTTCCTCATTTGTCGCAGCGTTGACGTAAAATACATTAGTTTCCCGTTTCTTACTCGTTCTCTTTGGTGACACAATGATAGAAAACGTTATTTTGGTACAAATATTATGGTATACTCGTGTATTATGAGTATAGCAGACGTACGTATGAATCATGAATTAAAACATATCTTGATTGATGTGTACTGAAGTTAAATGGTTAATATACTAAAATAAATCTTCAGTAAATCCTGAAATGTAACGAAATAAGAGTCATAAAGACGTAAGTATATCCACACACAACAAATAATAAAGGCACTAACCATGTAGCTAATACATTTGATAGTCTATCCATACACGATAAAAGAATGTATGTGAGTAAGGTGGAGGAGGGGAGAGGAGGGGGAGATCGAGGATGAGATGGAAGGATGGAGTAGAGAGGTGCAGGAGAGAGGGAGGTGTAAGGTGGGGGGATGGAGAGTGGTAGACTAAGCACGAATATATTACATTCGTTTATAATGTCTAATCGTGAAGTCCTGCTGGCCATCATACTATGCCAAACTGATTCGCTGTTCACCTACACACCATTTACGGCGAGAATTGCTTTTGTTGTTCCTGAACACTTTTAATATGGCCGCCAGTGTTTAGCATTTGCCTTGTCAATAATTTGGCAAGTAATAAGCACCAACGGTAGCGTGAAGCAACTGTGTTAGGAACTCTGGTGAAAAGCCTGGTTTATGCAAAAGTGATGAGTAGTGAACACCAGCCTTCATTCACGGTCAGCAATGGCCTGTTCATGAAAATCTGTGGGTGACGCAATGTTTCTTATTCAAGTATGTATGTGGTGAGTCTGGGGGTGGAGATAGGCCAGCCACTGAAGCTTATCCTGCAGAGTAGTAGTAGTAGCAGCTGTTGCCTAGGCAGTCTGGCCGAACAGCCCCGAGTCCCTAAGGAAGGCCACGGCCCAGACCGGGCTTTCCCACAGAGCTGTCAAGGAGTGTACGTTGTGTTGTTGGCGTAGGTGATTGTGTGCAATGCAGTCTTGCATAATGTGCTTAATAGTATGGGGTGCTGTGTTGCAGATTGTGTGCAATGCAGTCTTGCATAATGTGCTTAATAGTATGTGGTGCTGTGTTGCAGATTGTGTGCAATGCAGTCTTGCATAATGTGCTTAATAGTATGTGGTGCTGTGTTGCAGATTGTGTGCAATGCAGTCTTGCATAATGTGCTTAATAGTATGTGGTGCTGTGTTGCAGATTGTGTGCAATGCAGTCTTGCATAATGTGCTTAATAGTATGTGGTGCTGTGTTGCAGATTGTGTGCAATGCAGTCTTGCATAATGTGCTTAATAGTATGGGGTGCTGTGTTGCAGATTGTGTGCAATGCAGTCTTGCATAATGTGCTTAATAGTATGGGGTGCTGTGTTGCAGATTGTGTGCAATGCAGTCTTGCATAATGTGCTTAATAGTATGGGGTGCTGTGTTGCAGATTGTGTGCAATGCAGTCTTGCATAATGTGCTTAATAGTATGGGGTGCTGTGTTGCAGATTGTGTGCAATGCAGTCTTGCATAATGTGCTTAATAGTATGGGGTGCTGTGTTGCAGATTGTGTGCAATGCAGTCTTGCATAATGTGCTTAATAGTATGTGGTGCTGTGTTGCAGATTGTGTGCAATGCAGTCTTGCATAATGTGCTTAATAGTATGTGGTGCTGTGTTGCATCCTGGACAGGCATCAGTGACGGAGTCATCCAGCCTCTTCTGGTAACTCAAGAGGGCTGGATGATGCCCACATCTCAGCCTGGCCAGGTGGACCCTGTCCTCACGAGGGAGGTAGGATTCAGAAGGGTGGATGTCAGCAGGCCGTGCATGCAGGGAGGTAGGATTCAGAAGGGTGGATATCAGGAGGACGTGCATGCGGCTGTGTGATGTCTTTAAGTGACTGAATGGAGTGGCGAGTGATCTGAGTGTGGATATGCTTCTGGAAGCTGGTCTGAGGGGGGTGAGGGGGGAGAGATGACAGTATTTGTGTATATCGTGTGCTGGGTGTTGTTTTGATGTTCCTTGATGTGGGTGGATGTGCTGCCATGTAGTGTAGTGGATGGTGTTGTTTTGATGTTCCTTGGTGTGTGTGGATGTGCTGCCATGTAGTGTAGTTAGTGTATGGTGTTGTTTTGATGTTCCTTGGTGTGGGTGGATGTGCTGCCTTGTAGTGTAGTGTTGGTGTGGTTTGTGGAGGCTGCAGCAAGAATTTGTGTGCCTCTCATGTCTTGATGATCTTTGACTTTGAGGACTTTGGTGTCTTGGTGTAAGTGGTTTGTGGGTGTAGTAGCTGTGCAGCCTGTGATTATTTTCAGGACCTTGTTCTGTATGGTCTGTAGAGTGTTGCAGTGTGTTTTGGTGAGGTTAGGAGCCCAAGCAGGGCTTGCATAATCCATCACTGAACGTATATATTGTTTGTATACTGTGGTGGTGGTTTCTTTGTTGTGTCCGAATGTTGTATGGGCAAGTGACCTTAAGGTTTTGAGTCTTGGTGTTAATTTATGAATGTTTGTGATGTTTAAATGACGTTGATGTATTGTATGTTACACCAAGGATTGTGTGTGTGTGTGTGTGTGTGTGTGTGTGTGTGTGTTGTAGGGGGGTGTTGTTTATGGTGAGGTGTGGAATGTGAGTGTGTTCTGCTGTTCAGCTTGTGAGAAGGGTCACTGTAGGTTTGTCTGGGGCTGTATTGACTCTGTTTGTGGTGAACCATTGGTGTAGTGTGTTGAGGTAAGGTTGGAGGATGTGTACAGCTGCGTTTACATTTTGGTGTGTACATGTAAGTGTTATATCATCTGCATAGGAAGCTATGTGTATCTGTGGTGTGTGGGGTATGGGTGTGTCGTGCATGTATAGGTTAAAGGAGTGTAGGGGACAAAACCGGTGCTTGGGGGTCGCCGTTTGTGAAGGTAATGATGTTTGATGACTGACCGGCAAATATTACGTGTGCACATCTGCCTGCTAAATAGTTTGCCAGCCATCTTTTTGTTATTGTGCATGTTTGTGTTATTTTGTTTGTGAGGTTGTGGCGGGGGATTGCATCTAAAGCTTTGCTAATGTCTAGTGTGACTAGGAGTGTTCTGTGTGGTGGCCTAGCTGAATTGATGTTATCAAAAACTTTTTGTGTAAGGTCTGTAAGAAGAGTGTTTGTGGAGTGTAATGGTCTAAAACCATGCTGTGAAGGGGCTAGGGGAGGGGTGAGGTGTAACTAGTCGTAATACCAGTCGTTCAGTGACTTTGGAGGGGGTGCAGGGGAGTGTGATGGGGCGGTGTGAGGAAGGTATCGTGGGGTCTTTGTTGGGTTTAGGGATAGTGATGGTAGTGCCATGTTTCCAGATGTTGGGTATTATGTTGTGTGAGTAGCTGTAGTTTGATATGTTGGTGAGTGCTTGTATGCCTTGTGCTCCAAGATGTTTAAGGTGTATGTTGCTTATGTTGATTGTTACACAGGCAGATGAGTGCTTAAGGTTGCTAATGATGTGCTTCGTCTGGTTGTAAGTGAAAGGTGCGAAGTCTGGGTCTGTGGGGAACTGTCTCTTACGTCGGATGATACGTCGGTCTTCCGGATGGGGGTTTAGATGGCTGACATGTGAGAAGTGATTGACGAGAGTGTTTGCTTGTTGTTTGTTTGAGGGTATGGTGTCTGTTGTTGTGATGGCAGCGTGTGTTTGTGTAATGTTGCTGTTGGAGAGCGTGATGCTGTTTAGTGTTTTGTAGAGTTTGCTGGTGTTTGTGATCAAGTGTTTGGGGATAATTATTCCAATGTAGTGTTTGCTGCTCTGATATTTTATTGTGTATTTGGGTGTTGAGTTCTTGTACTTGTTGTACGGTGTCCTGTGTATGAGGTGTTGGGGAGTGTTGTAATGTGTCGCGTTGACTGATGAGGCCTTTGGTGTGAAGTGTATTGATGTTGTGATGAGGAGGGGTAGGCTGAGATGGTTTGAGAGGAAGGATGGGACTGGAGTGTATTGGTGTTCTGATAAGGAGGGGTAGGCTGAGATGGTTTGAGAGGAAGGATGGGACTGGAGTGTATTGATGTTGTGATGAGGAGGGGTAGATTGAGATGGTTTGGGAGGAAGGATGGGACTGGAGTGTATTGGTGTTGTGATGAGGAGGGGTAGATTGAGGTGGTTTGCGAGGAAGGATGGGACTGGAGTGTATTGGTGTTCTGATAAGGAGGGGTAGATTGAGATGGTTTGGGAGGAAGGATGGGACTGGAGTGTATTGGTGTTGTGATGAGGAGGGGTAGATTGAGATGGTTTGGGAGGAAGGATGGGACTGGAGTGTATTGGTGTTGTGATGAGGAGGGGTAGACTGAGATGGATTGGGAGAAAGGATGGGACTGGAGTGTATTGGTGTTGTGATGAGGAGGGGTAGATTGAGATGGTTTGGGAGGAAGGATGGGACTGGAGTGTATTGGTGTTTTGATGAGGATGGGTAGACTGAGATGGTTTGGGAGGAAGGATGGGACTGGAGTGTATTGGTGTTGTGATGAGGATGGGTAGACTGAGATGGTTTGGGTATTTGGAGAAGATGGGGGATGATAATTGGAGGCAGAAAGTGGGAAGTGTGAACATTAGAGTCAGGGATGCGAGAAGCAGACCGAAAAAAAAAACATGGGGCGAGGTCATTGAGTGTGATCTCATGGATAAGGGACTGAATAGGGAGGCTGCCAGAGATCGAGCATCAAGGTGAGCAGCCAGTAGGTGACCAAGGCAATGCATGCAAACAGATTGGAGCGTTTATAAACGAAGCGAAACGAAAAACAAAGCGATGATAGCAACGTACAGCTGGCCTGGACATGGCACTTATACTGTAGATGCCACTCAATAGTAAAATGATTTTGTTCCCACCAAACACTGCCAGTTTGATGTAGCCATTCAGTCAGGAGATCATTTCAACACTCAAGGTGTTTACTGTGCACGGCCATGTAAGGCAATGCACACACGGGGCTGGAGGTGGCTGGGTTGAACACAGAGGACTGGGGTGACCTAGAGGTTCACCTACCACCACAGCAGGGGGTCAGTGCTCATGTTACGACACTCCAGCCATTGTGGAAGTGTTGCCACTGAGAGGATATGATAATAAACATAGTGTCAGTAAGGGGCAGTGTCTGTGGCAGCCATCCAACGAGGGTGACGCTAAGTACCCGTGCACACGTCAGTCCTGGCAACACCCTTCACTGGTGCACTTAGGGTACCAGTGCAAGGGGCCAAAAGAACACCGGGGCAAGGTTTGTCATGAGGAGTGGCATTATTTGGTGATGTCATGAGGAGTGGCATTATTTGGTGATGTCATGAGGAGTGGCATTATTTGGTGATGTCATGAGGAGTGGCATTATTTGGTGATGTCATGAGGAGTGGCATTATTTGGTGATGTCATGAGGAGTGGCATTATTTGGTGATGTCATGAGGAGTGGCATTATTTGGTGATGTCATGAGGAGTGGCATTATTTGGTGATGTCATGAGGAGTGGCATTATTTGGTGATGTCATGAGGAGTGGCATTATTTGGCTTACCCACAGCACCAAGACATGTCACTCAACAAAACCATACAGGTGATGGAGCACGAGGAACCTACCGCACTCAGTGTAAATATGAGAAGGCCAAAGACACAACACATACGGTAATGACGAGACCAACACAGCGGCAACTGAGCAAAATATCGGAGGTGGCCGACTACTTCAAGGATTAATAGATATGATTTCAAGGTGGCGACCATCATCCACTCACTTGATGTAGTGCTGCATACTTCTTTCTTCACCTTTATCATTATTTTTCTGTGTCTGCCCTCTTCGTTTCCTATATCTCACCATCAGCCACTCACTTGATGTAGTACTGCCTACTTCTTCCTTCACCTTTATCACTCTTTTCCTGTGTCTGCCCTCCTCGTATCCTATTTCTCACCATCATCCAGAGACAGGCAGAAGCGGCAGAAACAAAGAAAAGAGTCTGCTATATAGAAGAGCTTGATATAAATAAATAAATAATGGAACAGAATCAAAAGAGCTTAAAAAAAGACTGATAGCAATGGCCTGTGTTGTCCTATTCGTTAGCTGTCAAGAAAGGCTGAGTCGTGCCGGTGGTAATGTATGCTGATGTGAGCAGGTTGTTAACGAATAGCATTACTGACTTGTGACCACAGAAACATGCAAATGAGGTCACGCTAAATGATGCGGGTCATAAAGCCAGCCACTCATCAGGTCAGCCCAGGGAAGGAGGTGCAGGTGTGGGGGATAAAGGGCATCAAGACGCAGGTATCTTTTTCAACAATTTCTTGCTGCCTGCAGAAGACTTGATTCAGCTTGGCAGTGACCTTTACTAGTGAAGGATTTATAGTTCTTTAACCTTATCTTGGCCCAGGCGTTCGTTCTTGTTCTGATTATTTCAAGTAACTCAGTGGCTGAAAAAGAACATGCTAGGACTCTACATCCATTCCCTAGCACCTCTTCGTGACTAACACCTTATTCCAGTGTTAGTCTCTTGCTACAGCCCAGCATTCAAGATGGGAAGACGGTCATTTTAGACCAAATTAGAGTAAGAAGAGTATAGTGTCCTTCCGATACTGAGTCCCCAAACAAGATGAAAAAACATCTGTGCCTCTGAATACTTGGTTGGCGGCCATCATCCAGAGGCACCACCAAACTTTTCAGTCGGTCTCTGGTCCTAACACCGGCAATTTTAGTGTTGACGAGGAGCCTGCACGCGGTAGCCCTGTTCATCCTAGGTGGAACACTGACCACACCAGCACTACACCCACATCACATTCACCACACCTGCACTGCATCACTACACCTAACCCACTCTCACCACACCAGCACTACACCCACATCACATTCACCACACCTGCACTACATCAATACACCTCACCCACTCTCACCACACCAACACTACACCCACATCACATTCACAACACCTGCACTGCATCACTACACCTGTCACATTCTCACCACACCAGAATCACATCCACATCACAATCAACATACCTACACTACAAGCCACTCGCCATATCTGCACAATACCCACATCATATTCACCACACACACACACACACACACACACACACACACACACACACACACACACACACTGCAGTCACCACACCTCCATCACACTCATAACACATTCACCACACCCACATCCTGCACCATTATGAATCTACAGGAAGGCAGTATGCATTACAGAGCCGCCCCTGAAGGATGGCAGCAATTACTCACATCTAATATTGAATCAGTTACCCTTGCTTTATTGCCCATTCAACCGACACAGGAAAATTAGTCGTTCTGACACTCCGATCGCCTCGTTTATATTTTATTCATAGCGTGTGTGTGTGTGTGTGTGTGTGTGTGTGTGTGTGTGTGTGTGTGTGTGTGGGTGTTCGTGTGCATGCCTGTGTGTAAATATCTCAAACACACCTTCAGGCAACTCTGATACCATACCACACAGTAGTAATCTCAGTCTCCAACTCAGGTCCCTTCATCCTGCGGCACACCGAGTACACACAGGGAGGTAACCATGACTACCAAACATCTGGGTCTTCATTCACAAAACATCTTAACTGGTGATGAATATTTACCATAAGTTTTTCACCTTATCAGAGGAATAATGTCAGAAATAATTAGCTTTGTCATTTTCTGCACGCTCTGTTTTTCACTCTAGTTTGATTTCTCAGTGTTTTGCAGCTTTTACTGAGCTGAAACACGAGCATAAAAAGATTTACGATTGGCTGCAGGAGTGTATCTGAGTGAGGTGGAGGGGGAGAGGAAGAAGGGGAGACCAAGGATGAGATGGAGGGATAGAGTGGAGAGATAGATGTGAGAGGCGGTGTGAGCTGGAGAGAGGGCAGCCAAATGCCAGAGGACAAGGCGAGGTGAGGCGATTTGTCTGTGGCCTTTCCTTACAGCACAGATAGATAAATGTACAATCTCATAGGAAGCTTAAAGGGTACATAAATACAATCTCTGGGCCCTAAGGTGTACGTGCATCCCATCACAACCTCCACTTGGGCACCAATACCACCTGGCCAACACCACTCACCTGGCCACAGACAAACGCACACTGGTGTTGTATTTCTTGCCGTGTTCTTAATAGTGTCTGACGCACTGCTCTCACTAACCCATCGAGTTTACTGCCGTGCACTGAACACCGTCGTAAATAAATAACTTAGAGGATAAAAATAGAACACAAGAACATCAATGGAATTACTGACGTGTGGAGAATTACTGCAACACGGCCTATTCATAACCATACATACATACATACATACATACATACTGTACATACAAATGGCAGTATCTGATGAAGCTGACCATGAGCAATGACCTTCATATTCATCAGTATCAGCTAAGTATATTCCAGATCATACACGGCTACTTACATATAATATAGAATAGGCCGGAGTGTATGTAATCCTTCTGTAATCCTCTGTAATGCCGGCGTAACATCTGGGGATTTAGACAGAACGATACGCGGACACAAACACGCGCAACGAACGAACAGTGAAAATGATGAGTGTGTTGTTCACCACATGGAGGATATTTGTTTGTGGTCACCCCGTACGGGATTAAGGCGCCTGGCTAGAGATAGACAGACGGGAAAGTGAGGAGTAGAAGAGGTGAAAAGTCCGCTGAATTTTTGGCCTTGTCTCTATATCGATATATCTAAGACGATAAAGAACGAGACGGTGAACGATGCCTTTCCATCTCCAGTAATTGCAATGTTCGGGGCTTCTCAGAATATTGTGTAAGAGTTTCATTATCGTTCGACTGAAAACTGGCGCGATATTCAAGTCCACAGTAGTACATACCAGGTGTTAGAAAGGAACGCCTTCATGTGACCTTATCGATTGAATCACGCGGCTCAGCTACCTGGTTATGCAAACGCCCCTTCCCTAGCCCCGGAAAGGAGGATGGCGGACCGCAGAAGGGCAACTTAAGCCTGCAGTCCATCGGGTTTACGTTTAGATGAGCCTGGGGTTGCATCTACTACTTCTATACCAGGTTTACCCTAACTTGGCCTGAAACTGCCATCTCTCCTTACTGAATGTTGGATTGTAACAACGGATAATACTGGAATAATAATACTAGTCATGAAGAAGTGTTGTAAAAGGATGTAAGGCTGTGGTATTGTCTCTTTCAACTACTGAGCTACGTGAAAAAAGCTGCATAAGGACGAAAATCTGGGCCATTTTAAGAAGAAGAGAGTGTACCGCTGTACATGGCCAACAACTGCACTGACTCACCCTGGCTGCGCTTATGCGGTGCGTCTGAATCGTATATCTTCATGGACTATGGGTCGGTTACTCGCTGGATTCATCTTTTGTCCACTGTGATGTATTTTCCAGTTCATAAGGCTGCCACCAGACGATTCTATTCAACTTAAATTGGTTCAGATTTTTGTCCTTTTGCAGCTTATTTCACGTAACCCAGTGGCAGAATGAGACAATTCTACGGCTGTGCATCTTTTCCATGGCACTTGTTCGTGATTAGCACCATTATCTAGCGTAAATCTATTGTTACAGCTCAAGATTTAAGATGGAGAGAGGGCAATTTAAGGCCAAGTTAGAGTGACACGAGTACAATGGGATGATGCAGTGTGGGCTGGGTTGAAAGTGCACGTCGTTTATATTCATCAGTGACTTTGTGACACATGTGGCAGGACGAGTAAGAGTCGCCTCATATCCAGCCTACAAAACAAGTCGCACGGACCACTGACCATGTGTGGGAGATAATGTTCACACGAGGATGATAGTCTTGATTTACTTGTAGATAAGTTCACTGAAGTACACTGATAAAGCCCTTTCACCTTAACCTGGCCCAAGTTTTTGTCCCACAGGTGGTGTTAGGGAGCCTCCTCAACCGACGAGAATGTCTGCTATTATGAAAGTATTGGATTTACATTGTCATTAGTAATTAGTTTTTTTTCATGTCTTCATCGTGAGTCTTATGAAAGTCACTGTAAGTAAGTTAGGTGACTTTTCGTGGTTTAATCTTGGTCTTAAAAGAGTACATTGAAGGATTTGTCTTTCGTGGCTTCGTTTTGGTTAATGCAATTAGCCTTCCAAGGCAGGTAAGGGCAACAGAACTTCATTATGTGTGACTGATGAGTTAGAATTTCTGTGCCTCGTTCCTGTGGCTGTGACCCTATGACCTCCTCCCCCATGGAGGCCCAGTGTACAGTCAGAGAAACAGCGATCTTCTCAATTCCGACTTAAGAAAATGTACAGCTGGCGAGATGCAATGACAACCCTAGCTTTTCTACTGCCTGTCTCAAATGGTTCGATTTTTCCGCTATGTATTCGTTCAATTTTGGCAAGCTACTGGTGTCCCTCTCCTGCTGTCTGACCTTTTATTTCTGGTGTGTCTCGGCTGTTGTTTCTGCTTGACTTTCTATGCTGTTTTTAGCCTCATATCCTTTCTCATTGTGTTCTTCCTCCTTTGTGACGTTGTAGATTATATTTCTTATCTTTTCTGTTCTTATTTCCATCTTCTTTCCTTTAGCAGGCCAGATAAACTCTCCATTCTTTCTTAGCTAAAGATTTGTGTCATTTTCCTGGCCTTCTCACTTTCTCTTGGGTTACGTCTCTCCTTTCACTGGTTTGTATATATTTTGTCTTGCTTGTTTCATACTCTTTTAAGCAACACCATTATACTCTCCGTACTCCACCTTGACCTAAAATTGCCATCTCTCAATCTTGAATGCTGAGTTGGGGCAATAGATGTGGACACTAGAATACGATGCTAGTCACAAAGAAGTGCTAAGGACAGGATGTACAGCCATAGTATAATCTTTACCTGCCACTGAACTACGTGAAATGATCTGCAAAATGCAAATCTGGGCCAGGTTAAGGTGAAAGGAGTATAGAGGCTTGGCAATATAATAAATGGCAATGTGTTAATGTAAACTGCTGCGCTCAGGGTCACCATACAGTTTGTAAGTAATTGCCTGTGTCTACTGAGGGACGGGTTGTAATTGCCGCAATATCTTACTCTGTGTTTTATTGCCCCAGCTTGTCATTACCTTGCTAGTCATTGGCGCCTTTTTGGTGTACAACATTATTTGTAGTTATTTTCAGGCCGTAGTATCATCGTTGCTCATGACGTGTATGCGTACATGAACAAGCGTTAAGTACCAAAGAGAAGTGAAAGACAAGGAATCACTGTGATCGAACGAGGCTGCTTGTGTGTGTGAAGATAAGAGATACGAACACACACACACACACACACACACACACACACATGCATATTTACATACATACACATACACACACACACACACACAAACACACACACACACACACACACACACACACACACACACACACACACACACACACACACACACACACACACACACACACGCATATATATACATACATACACATACAAACACTTGTGTGTGTGTGTGTGGGTGTGTGTGGGTGTGTGTGCTTGTATGTATGTGTCTGTGCTCGTGTGTTTGTATGTGTCTGTGCTCGTGTGTTTGTATGTGTGTGTGCTCGTGTGTGTGTATGTGCGTGTGTGCGTGCGTGATTGGAAGCCAGAGATTCACAGTTGGAAGGGTTAAAAACAAACTGGCCATGGTGAGAGTCGAGTCAGGGAGGAGAAAAGCTACGGAGTAACGAGTCAAGGTTAAAACTGCGAGGCCATTACCTTCACGCCATCTAGTGCACAAGCGAGATAAGGGAGAACGGGATATAAGAGAACGGTTACGGGGTAGACTATGTTTAGATTATGAATCGGGAATATATAAGCCTTCCACGTGACACTAAGTTAGTCTTAAATAATTATATTGTGCATGAGCATCCTTCACCATTGATAACATGAGGCTGGTGAATAGTGTCCCATATAACGTATTTTGAGACAAAGATTCATTCCAGTGATAAAAGTCTTTGATCCGTAATATAATGGATGTATTAATAATACAGACAAGAATATTATAGTGTATTTATTGAGTATATAGATGTACATGTTAGGTTACATTATTATCCCGGAAACATTCACACGGCCAACACAAACCCATAGCCGTTTGTTGTGTTAGCTCTGTTAATCCTAAGTATCAGGTGGATTGGACTGGACAAAATGCCTTGCCATTGTTTTCAGACGCACTTCTACCACATTCCTGTGGATATCTATATACCTGTGGATATCTGTATATCTATATCGGCATCTGTCTATCTATCTGTCCATCTATCTATCTATTTGCGAGTAAATCACTTAATAACACGCGATTCATAAATATGCTAATACTCACAGGGAAAAAGAAGACACGAAATATCCCATGTGCTTCGGCTATTTCCTGTTTCCTTTTCCCTGTCGATATCAGCTCTCTCTCTCTCATATATATATATATATATATATATATATATATATATATATATATATATATATATATATATATATATATATATATATATATATATATATATATTACATGGTTCTTACCTGCATACAATAGTAATTTCCCGTTATCGGTATACGAGTAATATCCTTTAATAATAGATGGTGCATATCTTCATTGTCATTTTCACAAGATGAATAATACGGCATCATATATGAATATTGTCAATCAATATTGATTGTGTGAGGGCCGGTAAATAATATCCTGCGTTGCCAGTGTGGCGGTATTACCTCAGCAAGTTCACATGTCCCTTATCAATGCCCAACGTATCCTTTATCATACGTGTAATGAAACATAGTAATTTCTACAGATTTCTATATTAGGCGTACGTGCCGAGGCCCAGTTTCAGCTGTTGACGTCTTAATCTGCACCAACATTTATGACCGTAGTACAACTGTTTATGCATAACAGTTTGTTACATCTGTTTTACGCACCCCTTTTTGTCCTTTGGGAAGAAACGAAACCGTAGGTTAGTTCCAGTTAGTGGGTTTTTCCCACAAACAACACAGCGGTGTCCAGGGTTTAGAGCCATGTTTATTTGTACCGCCACGCCCCCTCACATCCCGCCTGTCAACTTATGTAAACAAACAGACGACACACCGGCGACCACAATGCCATCTGTTGACCAAGCCAGCTCGTTACATTGGTCTCGTGTTCGCCCGTAAGAGTTAGTACTTCGTATCTTTTCTCCTCTGTGGGGTCGAGTACTTCATACTTGTGTTCATGGTTTCGTGAAGCTGTGGTGCTTCATTCAGAGTCGAGGTGAAATAAGCCTGCATTAAATTAGTCAGTTGGTCGGTAGTAGTGGGGCGTGAATAACGTGCACGGCGCTAGACCAGAGTCCATACGTGAGGGAGTAAGTTCGAGAAATTAGTGACTGATGTTGGAGGACATCGACAGTGGATCCAGCCGTTGAACTAAAGCTTGATGTATCTAGTGGGAAGGTGGTAGTCTGATATTAACCATTTATGGAGGCATGTTCAATATTTACTATTTGTACAGCTTTATTTTGGACTTAAATTTGATAGTGATAGTTTTAAGAATAGGTGATAGGAGTGATTTGAGTGACACTGGTGGTTGAATATTTGTAAATCTTCACTTTTCATGTGTACAGCTGAAATGTTTATGTATATATTAATCATTGTTACGACAGCCACATATAGAGGGAGGTGGTTTTTGTTTTGGGGGTTGTTCGTAGGAAAGTGCTGGGCTGTAACAATAACGACGAGTGGGGTAGGTCATCCAGGGAGTGGGTACGGTTTGGTGGGAATTGGCTAGTAGTGATGAGAGGCGCGGTGCAGCATAGCCCCTTCCCTTGTCCCCTGTATTTTTCCATATCGTGGAGCAGTGGCTTTAAACTGCAAGATTAAGGACTGACAACGGGGTTAGTTAGATTTATAGGTACTTTTACATCAAGGTATTGACGAAAATAAAGGATTCGTGAGGGACATTTGCGGTTCTATTGAAAAGTGACCTGTTCGTCACTCGTTTCAATATTTCATTTTATTAGTTATGTTATATATTGTCATGTTTTTCTTAGCTACCATCTGATAGCTTGTTCAGTTCAAGTTGCATTACTGTTGGTCTGTTTGACAATGAACCTTAGTGTGTGTGTGTTTTAAGTAATGATCTTCAATTTCTGCTCTCCCAGCAATCATTTTTTTCCCATATTCTCTCCTACACCCTGACCCTCTGACCCCCACATCCACTTCTTGTCCACCATATTGGGTCGGTGGCTGGCACAATGTTGACTCTTCACTACACTTAGTTACTGCCTCCATTGTTTGGGTCCCTGCAGTATTAGTCTGCATTTTTTCCTATCCGTCAGCTCTGATTGAATAGGGTTTTGGTCAATTAGTTTGTGGTTCGTTCCAGTGTCGCTCTGGAAGGGTTACATAACTGTCATCAACTCCTCTTGCCGAGGAAAAATTGTGAACATGTATTGGTTTATTAAACCCGCAATGTCTAGCTGAGCAGACCCATCAACTGCAGCCAACCAACCGCCCCTGCAGGGTAGTTTGTCATGACTACGTCATGACATTAAGTTCCTAAAAATTTACGTATTATTTGTGTAGAACTAATTCTTACGTAGCTCGTGCAACAAGTGGTTTCTTTATTCAGTATATATTTCGTTCACTGTTTACACAATTTCATTTTTATTGTTGCTTCGTCTGAGATGGAATAAAAATAGTTTTCCCCAGTTATTTTCATTTATATTAGACTCTAGAGGACTGAGTATGGCTGAGAGGAATGAGTCGCTGAATGTCAAACACATTACACATTACATTTTACCAAAGTGTATTAATAATGCTTTAAACTCCACATGTGCCGTGGCTGCTCAGTAGAGTTGAGAAGACTGGTGAGTGGACGATGATGTCACTGCAAAACCAGCGTGACCTGGATGGGTGAGAGGTCTCTGTAAAAGCAGTAGCCGGCACACAGCACTCACGGACACACATCCCCGCCTCATCTAACTCTCTCGCTCGCCCTTCTCATACAGTCTACTTCAAGAATTCCAGACTACCGATGTTAAGTACCATCTCAGCAAGTGGCCTACCGCAGCCGCAGACAGCAGCAGTTTGTGGCAGCAGAGAAGGCTGAGCAAGGCGCCTATCGTGCAGGGAAATTTGACTAACGTGTGGCTATAAAAATCCTTGTGAACCCATTAAGTTGCCTGGATATGGAAAAACTGTGGAGAATATAGAAAGTGTGGTGGGATATAAAGTGGACGATATAAGAAACAGCTACGGACATAGGAAATAAAGGAAAAGTGAACAAAGTTAACTGGAGAAACTAGTAAAGTATGGCCAGAAAATATTTGGAAGAAATTGAGAATTACTCTGGACTTGTCAGCTATTTTCATTTAGCTATGTGGAGTATACAAGTTGTCATTCACTGTACACTTTACACTGTCACTGTTAATGAAGTTTTACGTGTAGTGGGTGTGAATGTATTGTATTAACTTAGTAAACCAATACTATGCTTTCACTTTCTTTAACCTAGGCAGACTTACCACAACTGTTGTCACTTATAAAAAGGGGGCCTGATTTGAGGAATATTGTATGTCTGGTGTGTAGAGTAATTCGTGTCAGACAGGACTTTCCCATGCTGTGAAGTGATTCTCCTGCAGCAGACGACGCCCCGCCAGAGCGAGGCGTGGGGAAGAGTATCGGTTTATTACCTGGATAAATGTCACATTCAGAACTGGACTCTTTTAACAGGGGCACCATTGTCTGCTGCACATCACCCTGTTATGTGGGTGTATGGTTACCACTCAGCGTTGCATATGGTTTTCTGGGTAACAGGGAACCATTAGGCTTGTTACGCGATGCACTCGCCTGAAGTGGGTAGAATAATAGACAGGAAGGATGAATGATACAGGAAGAGGAGGACTGAGACAGAAAATAGAAGTAGGCAGCACTACAGGAGAGTGGCTGTTGTTGCCACCACTACCTATCAGCACGTTAGACTATAATAAAACGGGTGTCACTGTTTTAATAAGTATAATTTAAACTCTATAACATTCGGTTTCCCGGAGGGGTATATAAGGTGTCAATGCAGTTTGGGGTCTCGAACTTTTTCAAACTCTGAAAAACGTACAGTTATGGACATACCAAACAAACACCCCGTCGACCAGCGAGGTGGTGTGATGCTCTCCGCATCTGGTAACACTGATTGGTATGGAACTTCACCAGGTGTCGTTTGGTCGCTGGGACGAACCGAACGCGGTGATCAGTGCCGCTGTGCAGATACTGGTGGTGATGTATGACCAATGTTCCGTCAGAAAATACACTGTTGACAGTAAGTTTTTTGTCACAATACACCCTCTACATAATGAGTTATTATGAATGACACAGATTTCATGAGTGGTTTAGTTTAGTCATGAACCATGCAACAGTTAATAATTCATCATATTTTATAGTTATCAGCTTCCCCACAGCCATCAGTGAACAGAAAATTATCGTGACGTGACCCTGACATTGGTAGACCTCTGAAATTGAAGAAAGTTCACTACATACAGGAGGTGGCAGGGTGGGAGTGGGGGACCTGGGAGACAGGAGGAGGGTGGGTGGGTGAGGAAGGGGGCAGTAAGGTTCAAACTGGGGGCTAGAGGAAAGGGATGATGAGGTAGGGGACGGTGGACTGTGGTAGACAAGAGCTACAGTGGGAGGGATAGATTACAAGGTGACGACTGGGCCAAATAAAGTGTTTCATGGAGAACATGGAATTTGTAGTCAGACCATGAAACATTATGTTGACGTTGCCAAGTGTTGTTATTGACGTCATGGTTTGTAACCATTCACGACACACTTTCCACTGGATGGCTCAGTACCCCGGCATTAAGTATGGTGACAATTAGGTAATGTACAAATATATTACACGTCCCTACAGTTTGTCAGATGTTAGATGTCATAGTGATTAGGAATTACTCTTGTAGCCTATTACGTGGTATCATGGATGATGTCTGATATCGCAGAGTAGGGATAGGCCCATGTAGATTTGTCCTTTATCACCAGTAAATATGAACAGTGACAGTAATGATGGTTCCTATGGTTCTCATTAACGTCTGTATGGCACCCGTGTAAAATAAAGGTGGACTTACTTAACCCAGGTATATGTTACCGTTTTCTGTAGTGTTTGGCTGTTAAGAGATTGCCAATGGTTATTAGTTATATTGGGTTCATATTAAGCAACTGCCATATGCAGTAAACATTACTTCACAAACCCTCGAGCCAACACTGGTGGAACAAGGTTGTAATGTCAGCTGTTGTCCAGTCTGAATACGTGCATATTACATCAACTGTGCCGTCAGTTACAGAAATCGCTTGTATTAAATGCAAACACACACTTCACCTGCAGTGTGTTTTGTTATGCTAAACAACCGAGTGGCGTTCACACTCTATGAAATAGACAGGATAAAGATAAATACGAGGACCATTGCCCTGTTCACGGAGAGCAACTACTGAGCCGCACATCTCAGCAGTGTCCGAACATGGAGCTGTTGCCCTGGCTGAGTAACGGTGTATATTGCAATCCACCAAAGAAAACAGGTGAACCACTGTCGCTGATGTACGGCCATCTGCCCTCCCCGTCAGTACTCGTCTGAGTGCACGCAGTTGTCGGGAAGAGGGAAGGGGGTACAGCACACTGGATACTGAGGTTGTGAATCAGATTGTTTAACAGTTACACGTCTTTCATACCACAATATATATCACTAAAGGGTTAAGTGTAATCCGATATAAAGATCATATAATACAGCTGATAAGGCATCTCTCTACCCACCTATCAGCCCATATCAGTATCGCCACCTACAGTATGTTCTGGGACACAGTCATCCTCCCCCTCCTAGTAAATCACGTGTTGGTTTACACCTGTGCCATACAGATATTAACGAGCACCATAGGCACGAGTCACTACTGTTAACTATTATTTATTGTAGCAAGAGAGAATTCTTCCCTCCCCCTCCTCGGCTTTCGATATCAGTCGTCATGCACGATGTTACTACCGTACGTAACCGCAACAAGAATAGTTCCCAGTCCCTATGACAACAGGTGTGACATCAGACAAACATTCTAGTAACGTTCCATATATCACCATGTAATGACACAGTCGCCTCCATACACTAATACTGCAGGTTTGTGTAATGTGCCACCTCATGGGGAGTAGGTCGTCCTTTAGACGATATAACAAAACATGCTGGTAGACTGCGTAGCGTGCCAAAGTCTGCATAACTTTTAACAGCCTGACTATCAAATTCCATAATCAGCGTTGAACTATAGCTGATTTGGCACCATGTCACCAGCGTATCATTTATCCATCTCATCCTAGTTTCCTGCCACAGTCCACTCTCCCCTATCACATCACTCGTCTCCTGTAGAGCCCCCCTCCCACCAGCCAGACTAGTACTGCCCCCTCCTCCCTTCTCCTGTCTCCCAGGGGCCTCACCCTGCCTCCTCCTGTGGCGCCACCTAAAGAGGTCTACCAGTTTCAGGTTGACGGTCAGGGAGGAGGGTGGTCACGGTAATGTTGTTATTATGACAGGTGCGGAAATGCAGACTATGTTATAATGGCTTATATGTTGACCGTCGGTAAATGTTATATGGTTCGTGATGTTTGTCGAAAGTCATACTTACGAAACCTGTGTTTTATGTGAATAAAATACGACTATGTATAGTGTGAAATTATTTTATTATATTTCACAAAACGTTGTTACTTTCAGTATACTGTCAGGCGGGACATTGTTTATATACCACCAATAACTGCACAGCGGCACTGATCACCGCGTTCGGTTCGTCCCAGCGACCAAACGACACCTGGTGAAGTTCCATACCAATCAATGTTACCAGATGCGGAGAGCATCACACCACCTCGCTGGTCGACGGGGTGTTTGTTTGATATGTCCGCGACTGTACGTACTTACAAACTTAAACATGGAGATATTGGTGTTATGGGAAGGACATTTTTTTAAGACTAACTCTTTACGGTGTTCCTGTAAGGTGAAAAAAAAATCTGCCCTGTAGTAAGACGAGGCTCAGTCTAGGCAACGATGTTAACCCCTTCAAACGCATGACTTATTTTACAGTTTACAGTTCTTGAAATTATTCTTAACTTGATTTGTTTTTTCTTTTCCCTTTTTTTTTTTAATTGTAAATCCTGCTGGCTTCTGGCCTTCAGTTCCTTCTTCTATGTCGAAAAAATATATATAGAAGGGGTTAAAGAAGGCTATATGTAAGGCTATATGTAACAACTCCAGTTCGAAAAGTTTCTAAATAAAATCTCTTAGGGACAGCGGGAATAATCTGCATCATAAGATTGCAAGGGATAAGCATTATAGTGTTAAAATTACAGGTGCCCTGGGTTTGTTAGGACACTGACTGACATGCAAAGACGGCATTTCGTAGCCAAAATATCGAGGAACCAATAGAGAATGATTCCAACACAGCTTGATGCTTAGAGGAAAACAGGACACGAATACCAGCGTGAGTGAGATGGGCAGCTGTGTCAAAAATAGCCACATGAAAGGGGAGAGCGAGGAGGGGGGAAGGGAAGAGGGAGGAGGGGAGGGGAAGAGAGATGGAAGCAGGGGGAGAGGAGAAATGGAGGGAGGGAGGAAAGGAGGGAGGGGGGATAAAGGAGAGGCAAGGCCTGAGGAGAGAATATTTTACATACCAAATCGGGCCATAGCAAGAGATGCCTAATAACTATTAATCAAACTCTGCCACTCGCACAAACGTTAGGTGACACTGGAAATTAGTCATGGACAGATTTACCTATTTTACTTCTCAGTCCCTAACCAGCTTTTTTTTTTTTTTTTTTCTTCTTCATTGCTATCTAAGGCCACGTCCACACGAGCGGGCAATGCCTGATGGGCACTGCCCGCTGGGCGTATATCCCTCGCTTCATTAGCGGTGTTACCAGATCAAGCAGTTTCTGGCGGCCATTGGTCACTACCGGGCACACTTGTTTTGTTGTCCACACGGCAAGCATTGCCTCAACAACGGGCAAGGGTGTTGTAGATAGTTTGTCAGTGGTTTCCCTGCTTATGACGTCATCTACGCTCGTGCCCGCCAGCCACCTTCTAAATGTGTGAATTGGAATGTGATTTGGTATCAATGTTTGCCGTCGGGCACTGCCCGCTCGTGTGGACGGGGTTTAAGAAAATCTCACCATCATACCTGACATTGTTTTGGAGGATGGCGGATGCTTAATACAGTTCCATTATTGCCAGTACATTTTATCTTCCGTTTTCCTCCAATACACAGTACCAGCTGCATATAGACATTTGTAATATTTTAGAATTTACCCCTGACTTGAAATGGTGCATACAAACACGTGTTAAAATATTTTCCCTTGACTGCCCTCGGTTGCACGCCGTGCGCAGACGGACTCTGCCGTTACTTTACTCCCTTGGACGTGCCCCTACCTTAGCCGATCTTCTTGGTGAATCCCCTGTGTTTTCCATCACACACCTCATGCACTCCCTATCTCAATCCCGTATCTTGCCTCACATTTAGTATCTTCCCCGTCTTCCCCTCTACCTTTATTACACCACAGCATACTCGTCATTTTTATGCAGCGGTTTTAGTGCCATATAGTCCTCTTGGGCTTGGTGCTAGTCCATATTACTTACTTACTTAAAATGTTTTCTTGCTTCTACGCCCAAAGTAAAGAGAATATAAGGTAGTTTCACACGGGGGGGGGGAGCAATAACGTGTCAGTCTGTGCCTGACGTCACAGATAATCCAGACTGAGGGTCCCTGCCAGTCACTCACCTACCTGCCCTGTGATATCAGCTCCCCGGCCTATAGGGGTTACTTTTATTTGCATCCTAAACTGCATTGCAGAACAATGAAAAGGTTAATGCTATGTTTTTGATATAAAACATGTCTTCAGCAAGAACTATCTGTTTATAGAGAATATAGGAATGTGGTATACAGGGTCCTACAGACACAGATCCGACGTCACAGGTGCCTGTAAGCCAGCTGAGTATGAGACAAACAACGGAAAATATTGACAGAATCACTGTTGAGACACAGCAACACCAAACACCTACCAAATGATACGGAAATGGCCACTTTACATTGCTATACCATCACAGTCGTTTTCTGTCACGCTGCCACTCTCTCTCTCTCTCTCTCTCTCTCTATTATTCTTGACGTCACAGCCTGCACGAGTCGGGGCAGGGTCGGGGGCGGTGAACCTGCCTCTCATAATTCTCTTTACCTTGTCTATGCCCCTTGTCGCATCATATTCCGGTGACGGGACATGCAGGAGTGTGTTAGGGTGAGTGTGCTTGCCTGTACACATACACACCTACACATGTACGTCATATACACACGCACACACGTCATACTGATAAGACTGGTTACACTTACACACCTACACATGTACGTCAAATATACACACATGACTACACACACGCACACGTCACACTGATAAGATTGCACACACACACACACACACACACACACACACACACACACACACACACACACACACACACACACACACACACACACACACAGTATTCTCTAATGGAACTTGCTGGTGCGGAAATGTGTGTATGTAACTGGTGGTGTGGGAGGTTGCCATGGTAACACACAGGCACCTCCCACTAGTCAACCAAAGACTTCCTTAGCGATATATTTTTGGACAAGGCTGATTAACATCCTTTTGTACTTTACTTATGCAGAGTATGGCAAAGTTTGAAGGATTTATACAGCACAGTAGGAGAGCAAGGTGTAATAAGCAAAATAAATCGCCAAGGAAGAGGTGCTAGGGAGTTGTGGAACGAGTTTATAGCTGTAATTTCTATCAGAGCGTTCCATTAAGCTGTATGTATAACTTATCAGACTTAACATGGCTGAGATCTTATATTTCCTGCTTATTTCTCACAGCATAATTACAGGCAGAAGAAGACGATAACACGGCTCTACATATCTTCAAGAGCACTTTTTCGTGACTAGCATCATATTCTAATTTCAGGCTCTTGTTACAGCTCAGCATTCAAGATGGTGAGATGGCAATTTTAGGCCAAGTTAAAGTGAAGTTCTATATCCATTCCATATCACCTTTTCGTGACTATACCGGTCTTCCTCTAACACGAGCCAGATTTCCATCCTTGTGTAGGTCATTTTACTCATTTCACGTAGCCCAGTGCCAGGAAATGACAATGGTATGGCTCTACATCCTTTACATAGCACTTCTTCGTGACTAGCATCATGTTTTGGTGTTCATCTATTGCTACATCTCAGCATTCAAGATGGAGAGATGGTAATTTTAGGTCCAGTTAGGGAAAAGAGAGTATTGTTCTATATTCTAGTGTTAATGTATCCTTACAGCTCAGCATTTACGGTGAGGAGATGGCAATATTAGGCAAAGTGAAAGTGAATAGAGTATGGTAAACATCTAAGTATAATTTCTGACTTTGTTTGCTACGGTCCCTGATGCTTCCTCTACGACGGTTTTCTCTTATGCACTCAGGCTCCTATGACCCAATACCAGCTGAATAAAATCGTCTGGAGTCTAATAAAAGAAACGTACTAGAGTTGTCACGATCATTGGAGGGTTAATATTTACAGGATTAACGCTCTCAGACACTTATAAATAGCTCACAGGTGCATAATTGCCTCTTGTATTAGCTAGAATAAAATACTAGAGTTACCCTGGAGATGAGAGGGCCTCCGTGCCCTCTAGTGGATGTAAAAGTAGTTGGGTAAAGTTTCACACAAGTTTCTGGGCTGAACAAGCATGGCATTCCATTGGTCAGTCAGTGGTACTCGGACGATAAGAGTGTGAGGCTGCGT
>NC_136962.1:2390942-2393442 GCF_032717465.1 Coenobita brevimanus
ACACACACACACACACACACACACACACACACACACACACACACACACACACAGCCACTAAACAGGTGGTGGGTCATATTTAGCTGACGTGTCGGAGTGTGGAGATACAGAAAGATAGGAAAGAGAGAGAGAGAGAGGGGGGGGGAGGCATGAGGTTAGAGAGAGCGGGGGGGGGAGGGGCATGAGGCAAGTCAGGCAGGGAGGAGGAGGGTAGACTGTTGTTGTTCGTGTTCCTCCTCCAAATTCCCCTATTCGTCAACGCGATAGGATGGCCGGGGATACTGTAGAGATGGAAGGCAAAAGTGGCAGGAGATAAATTATATAAAATGGTGATCCCTGAACCTCACCTGTATCGAATCGTTCGTGTCGTATCTTTATAAAGGATCTAACATGCTTGCATGCGTCGTCGGCCTTGGTCACATAATGGCGGCTCTCCACACTGCACAATCTTTTGCAGCCTCCCTATTCACTCCCTTATCCCTGAGGTCACACACTATGACCTCGTCCCAGGCCTTTCTCGGTCTGTCTCTAGCAACCCTACCCCCGACCTTCACACACCTCTCTCTCTCCGCACCCAGCTGCCATCCTTCATCCTCTCCACATGTCCAAACCATCCTAATCTACTCATCCTCATCACAACACCAATACACTCCTGTCCCATCCTTCCTCTTAACTCGTCAATAGTAAACATAGCCCCCCCCCCCCTACACACACACACTCCCAGGCCTCGCATTCAAGGAGACATTTCACATCCATCTAATCATTGTCATTTCTGTGCTAAATGTGTTTACGTAAACCTTGGTTAGGTAAAGATTCGTTTATTCCCATGAACCAGAGTGACATCATTCTTATTATATTTTCATTGTTATCAAGCCATTTTATTCAGCTTACGAGCAGCCTCTCGTACTAAAGACTTTATTAGTAGTGCATCTGACTCCTTCAGTTTGAAAAGTGTACCCTAAGCTGAATAAAATCATCAGGCTGTTGCAAGAATAAAATGAACGACGTTTCCTGGCTGAATGGGTTAACACTAACATGATCATTTGCCCCGACATTATCCGATTTATTCACCTTCTCGATAACTGACTGAAATTTTGGTAGTCATGGTCGGTGACAGGATGGGGCTTTGACCATAATGGCTTTCAGGTTGGCTCTCATGACTGTACCGTTCACATATTTGCATAAAGATTGTGATTTACACCATTCCTTGATCAGGGCATGCATTCTGACGTCGTGCGTTGTGTGAACTACGCGGGGAGGGGGGTGAAAATTATCTGTACCCCCTCCCCTCCAACAAATTAGTTAAAAGAAATAATGCGTGTACTCTATTGGATGACGTGGATGTAGACGTATTATAACTACATATTTACACGGTACAGCAATTCCACTATGACACCAGCTGTTGACAATGCTGGTGCTCTTGGGTCTAAAGAAGCTATTTTTTCGGTGACAATCCCTACTAAGAAATGAGTTCATTATTCACACACCCGTCCGGCAAGGGAGATACAATAATCCTGGTTAACAGCTGTTTATTTCGAAGGTGCCCTGAGGTTTATGAAAAGTCCCAAACACTCCTTGCTAATTAAACAGCCGATTGAAAATATGTTAGATACCATTGTTAAATTTGCCAACATTTACAAACAACCACACTGATATATTTCCAGAGGAAGATTTTTGTGTTTTGGCGTCGTAGCAGTGGCTAATTGTACACACCATCTCTAAACTGTCACCTTCTCTATGCCCGCTACTCCAGTCCCCCTTCCCTACCCCCTCACCTCTTCCCTACCCCCTCACCTCTTCCCTACCCCCTCACCTCTTCCCTACCCCCTCACCTCTTCCATCAACCCCCCTCCCCTCTTCCCTACCCCCTCAGCTCCTCCCTACCTCCTCAGCTCTTCCCTCGACCTCCTCGCCTCTTCCCTACCCCCTCAGCTCTTCCCTCTACTCCCCTCCCCTCTTCCCTCTACCCTCTCCCCCCTTCCCTCTACTCCTCACCTGTTCCCTACCCCCTCACATCTTCCCTCTACCCTTTCACCTCTTGCCTACCCCCTCACCTCTTCCCTCTACCCCCCTCCCCTCTTCCCTCTACCCCCTCCCCTCTTCCCTACCCCCTCACCTCTTCCCTCTACCCTCCTCCCCTCTTCCCTCTACCCCCCTCCCCTCTTCCCTCTATCCTATCACCTTTTCCCTACCCCCTCACCTCTTCCCTCTATCCCCCTCCCCCTTTCCCTACCCCTCACCTGTTCCCTACCCCCTCACCTCTTCCCTCTACCCCCTCACCTCTTTCCTACCCCCTCAGCTCTTCCCTCTACCCCCTCAACTCTTCCCTCTATCCCCTCACCTCTTCCCTCAACCCCCCTCACCTCTTCCTTCAACCCCCCCCTCCCATCTCCCCGCTACCAGTCAAACCTCCCCTACCCTCACACCTCTGCTCTCCACCTCTCAGGTTGAATTTTTCCATTGACACGAAGAAAGAAGAGGATTTTCGCACGACCAAGCA
>NC_136962.1:2398442-2460942 GCF_032717465.1 Coenobita brevimanus
ACCATGTGGTAGGTAAGGTCCAGGGATAATAGGTAAAGTATCTGGATCTCCTCTAATGGCTGGAATAAAATTACTGTTATTTACTGCATGTGTATAGATAAGCTGGTCAGTTACAGTATTTGTACATGGTTAAGTGTCCTATTCAGATTAAATTTTCAAAGTAAAACATTAGTGGGAATTAAGCTTTGTCTCTGGATCCTAACTCTGCAGTTCATACCATATTGTTGTTTGTTGTCAGCCTAAGTAGGTATTTAACAACACCAGTCCAGTCCTTTATTCCGGCAATCTTTACAAGGTGTTTTCCTCTATAGGATAAAAAGCGTCAGCAACCGTAGTCCTAACTAGTTGGTTCATTATTCCCAAGTGTCATTTATCCGATGCAAATTCTTGTGTTTCCTCCAAGACCAAGGATCTTTCTGGCCAGGACAGGTTTCTCATCAGGTGAAAGGCGAAGAGAGGCAGTGTGTGGAGGTCCAGTTTTATTGTACCCATGTCATATATAATCTGGCCAAAGTCCTTCAAAGTCTTATAATCCAGGACTTAAATGGGCATCTCTCTGGGCAGGGTGGCGAATTCTGATCGGCTGAATGGCGAAGAGGTGAGTAGTGGTGGTGCCATCGATGGAGTGGCTAAGACAGGCGAGGAGTGGAGATGTGGATGGAGTGGCGAGAAGTGTGGCCTCTGGAATGTCGGTCTGGCTGCTGTCTTCCCACGTGACCACACCTGCGGGAGAAAGTCTGAGGAGATCACACTGCACAGGTACAGAGTTTGTGTTTAGTTATAATGTTTTCATCAGTGTCTGCTTCCTCCACCTGTACTGAAGCCAACTGGGGTTTAATATTCAAGGAGAAAGTGTTTAAACTGTGGGAAATTTTCATAGTAAAAGGAAAGAATCAGTTGTAATAGTCCTAGAGAGGGCCCTGGGGTGTGGTGAGGGGTGGGGTGAGGGGGATGGATTGGGGTGAGAGGGGTGGGGTGAAAAGGGGTGAGTGGTGGGATGAGGGGGATGAGGGGGGTGAGGGGGTGAGAGGGGGGTGGGGTAAAAGGGGGGAGTGGTCGGGTGAAGGGTGTGAGGGGGAGTGGTGGGGTGAAATGGGGTAGTGGTGGGGTGAAAAGGGGGAGTGGTGGGGTGAAAGGGGGGTGAGGGGTGGGGTGGGGATGGGAGGTGGTGGGGTGAGGGGGGTGAGGGGTGGGGTGGGGGGAGTGGGTAAGGGGGGAGTGGGTAAGGGGGGAGTAGGTGAGGGGGGAGTAGGTGAGGGGGGAGTAGGTGAGGGGGGTGGTGGGGTGAGGGGGGCGGTGGGGTGAGGGGGGCGGTGGGGTGAGGGGGGCGGTGGGGTGAGGGGGCGGTGGGGTGAGGGGGCGGTGGGGTGAGGGGGGAGATGGGGTTGGGGGTGGTGGTGTGGGGTGAGGGGAGGGAGAATAGGGAAAAGGGGAGGGGAATGCAAGGGGTGGGGGAGTAGGAAGAAGCCAGCAGCTAGACGAAAGAGGGAGAAGGGGAATAGGGAATAGAGCATATCCATTCCAGTACTCAGTAATACACAGTCCAACCCATCCACTGTATCCAATCCAGTCCATCCCATCCCCACGGTACTCAAAGCAAGGCAACGCAACGCAACCCAACCCAAACCAACCCAACCCTAAGACATCCAGCCCAGCCCAACCCAACCCCACGACATCCAACCCAGGCCAACCCAACCCAACCCCACGACATCCAACCCAACCCAACCCAACCCCACGACATCCAACCCAACCCAAACCAACCCCACGACATCCAGCCCAACTCAACCACGACATCCAACCCAACCCAACCCAACCCAACCCCACGACATCCAGCCCAACCCAACCCACGACATCCAGCTCAACCCAAAACACGACATCCAACCCAACCCAACCCAACCCTACGACATCCAACCCAACCCAACCCCACGACATCAACCCAACCCAACCCCACGACATCAACCCAACCCAACCCCACGACATCCAACCCAACCCAACCCCACGACATCCAACCCAACCCAACCCCACGACATCCAACCCAACCCAACCCCACGACATCCAACCCAACCCAACCCAGCCCCACGACATCCAACCCAACCCAGCCCCACGACATCAACCCAACCCAGCCCCACGACATCCAACCCAACCCAGTCCAACGACATCCAACCCAACCCAACCCAACCCAGCCCCACGACATCCAACCCAACTCAGCCCCACGACATCCAACCCAACCCAACCCAACCCCACGACATCCAACCCAACCCAGCCCCACGACATCCAACAACCCAACCCAACCCATCCCCACGACATCCAACCCAACCCAACCCAGCCCCACGACATCCAACCCAACCCAGCCCCACGACATCCAACCCAACCCAGCCCCACGACATCCAACCCAACCCAGTCCAACGACATCAAACCCAACCCAACCCAACCCAACCCCACGACATCCAACCCAGCCCAATCCAACCCCACGACATCCAACCCAGCCCAATCCAACCCCACGATATCCATCCCAACCCTCCACAACATCCAATTCTTCCTTCAGTGTAAAGCCCTTTCAACCAGCTCCACCTTATATAACCATCCCAACCCCACAATATCCACACCAACCCCACAATATCCACACCAACCCCACATCAAATAATTTTCAGGTATAAAGACAGAGGTAATTGACGTATGGTAATAGATTTCAAGATTTTATTAAACAAAAGTAAGTTTTATTTTGAGCTGGCTTCATCAGTAGAGTTGTCAACGATCAGGAAGGCTCGGGTGGGTAGGTGGGTGGCAGGGGGTAGGTGGGTGGCAGGTGGTAGGTGGGTGGGTGGCAGGTAGTAGATAGGTGGGTGGCAGGTAGTAGATGGGTGGATGGCAGGATGTAGGTGGGTGGATGGCAGGATGTAGGTGGGTGGGTGGCGAGTTGTGGGTGGGTGGCGAGTTGTAGGTGGGTGGCAGGTGTTAAGTGGCAGGTGGGCGGCAGGTGGGCGGCAGGTGGGCGACAAGTGGATGACAGGTGGCAAGTGGATGACAGGTGGCAAGTGGGTGGTAGGTGGCAAGTGGGTGGTAGGTGGCAAGTGGGTGGTAGTTGGCATGTGGCAGGTGGTTAAGTTACATGTGAGTAGTTGGGTGGTGGGTGGTGGCAGGTGGGTGGTGGCAGGTGGCAGGTGAGTGGCAGGTGGCAGGTGAGTGGCAGGTGGCAGGTGAGTGACATGCGCCAGGAGGTTAAGTTACATGAGGGTGGGTGCCATGTGCCAGGTGGTTAAGTTACATGTGGGTGGCTGGGTGGTGGCAGGTAGGTGGTGGCAGGTGAGTGGTGGCAGGTGAGTGGTGGCAGGTGAGTGGTGGCAGGTGAGTGGTGGCAGGTGAGTGGTGGCAGATGAGTGGCAGGGGGGTGGCAGGCGGTTGGCAGGCGGCAGATGGGTGGTGGGTGAAGGGTGGTGGGTAGCAGGTGGGTGGCAGGTGGATGGTAGGTGGTGGGTAGCAGGTGGGTGGCAGGTGGATGGTAGGTGATGGGTGGTGGGTGATGGGTGGTGGGTGGTGGGTGATGGGTGGTGGGTGGTAGGTGGTGGGTGGCAGGTGGGTGGTGGGTGGCAGGTGGGTGGTGGGTGGCAGGTGGGTGGTGGGTGGCAGGTGGGTGGTGGGTGGCAGGTGGGCTGTAGGTGGTGGTGGCAGGTGGTGGGTGGTGGGTGGTAGGTGGTAGGCGGTAGGCGGTGGGTGGTAGGCGGTAGGCGGTGGGTGGTGGGTGGTGGGTGGTGGGTGGTGGGCGGTGGGTGGTGGGCGGTGGGTGGTAGGTGGTGGGTGGCAGGTGGTAGGTGGTGGGTGGCAGGTGGTGGGTGGCAGGTGGTGGGTGGCAGGTTGCATGTGGTGGTGAGTGGCAGGTGGTGAGTGGCAGGTGGTGGGTGGCAGGTGGTGGGTGGCAGGTGGTGGGTGGCAGGTGGTGGGTGGCAGGTGGTGGGTGGCAGGTGGTGGGTGGCAGGTGGCATGTGCGTGGTAGGTGGATGGTGGCATGTGCGTGGTAGGTGGATGGTGGCATGTGCGTGGTAGGTGGATGGTGGCATGTGCGTGGTAGGTGGATGGTGGAAGAGTAGGTGGTAGTCAGGCTGGTGGTAGGTGGGAGGTGTGTAGTGGTTGGCAGGTGGTTGGTAGGTAGGAGGTGGATAGTGGCTGGCAGGTGGCTGGTAGGTGGGAGGTGCGTGGCAGGTGGGTGGCAGGTGGGTGGCAGGTGGGTGGCAGGTAGGTTGCAAGTGGGTGGCTGGTAGATGGAAGGTGGATGGTGAGACGTTGCAGGTGGGTTGCATGCGGGTGGCTGGTGGGTGGCAGGTGGGAGGTGGGAGGTGGGAGGTGGCAAGTGGGTGGCATGTGGGTTGCTGGTAGGTGGGAGGTGGGAGGTGGCAGGTGGGAGGTGGCAGGTGGGAGGTGGCAGGTGGGAGGTGGCAGGTGGGAGGTGGCAGGTGGTAAGTGGCAGGTGGTAAGTGGCAGGTGGAGGGTAGGAAGCTGAAAATAACAATTCAATACATGGTTTGAATAATCAAACATTTCACAGAGTTGTCTCTCCGTGGGCGTAAAGCTTAACTGGACTAACTGAATCAGTAAATATGATGACAGTCAGTTAACGTATACAAGTACTAGGCCTGTACTGACAAAGGTACTGACTGACTAACTGGTAAAACGAATACTGACAGGAAGTGAAGACTGAGGATGTGGTCTACCTGAATCAGCTAAATGTGTGGACTGACTGACTGTGTGTGGACTGACTGTGTGGAATGAGGGTGTGGATTAACTGATTAACTCAAAGACTGGACGGTGGGTCTGGATTAACTGAACTGGACTGGGGGTAGGGGGGTTATCAAGATAACTCCCCCAGTATCCCTGCTTGTCGTAAAAGGCGACTAAAAGGGTTGGCGAAGGGTTAGTGCCCCTCCCCGGAAAACAACTAACTAAAAAAAACAAACAATAAGCCTCGGACAAGGACTGACCAAACGATGACGACCCAGGACCGGACAAAGGACTTGGTAATGAGTACATGGAATGTAAGAGGAGCGAATGATGAGGTGAGAGAGAGAGAGATTGTCCAGGTGCTTGAGGGTGCGAAAGTGGATGTATGTGGAATAACTGAAACAAAATGGAGAGGAGAAAGTGTGAGAATGGGAGTATGGATGGGGTATATGTGCAGGAGTAGGTGAGAATGAGAGGGCAAAGGAAGGAGTATGTATAGTTGTGAGTAAAAGATGGAAGAAGAGCATAAGACAGTATGGATCAGTTGGGTCAAGGATTGTGTGGGTAAAGTTGAAAGTTGGAATACAAATGTGGGCGATTGTGTGTGTGTATGCGCCAACGCAAGATCGTGCTAGAAGAGTGAGAGAAGAGTTCTGGACAAATGTAGAAGTGTGCATGGAAAAGTTTGGAAGGAATGAGAGAGTGTTTTTGATAGGTGATATGCATGGTAAAGTTGGTAATGTGAAGGTGGATGGAATAGTTGGTGAGTGGGGTGTGCCTGCTGAGATAGATGAGAATGGGAGTGCGTTAGTGGACATTTGTGCTGGGAGGGGGTTGGTGATAGCCAATACCCTCTTCAGGCATAAAATGATCCACAGGTATACATGGCGAGTGATGAGAAGGGTGGGTGGTGAACTGAATGAAAGGAAGGCAATGATTGATCATGTGTGTGTGGATGAAAGGATGCGAAGATGTGTAAAGGATGCAAGAGTGTATAGAGGTTGGGGGAGTGGACTTTCTGACCACTACTTGGTGGTGGCCAGAATTAGAATGCAAGTAAGATGAAGGAATAGAAGAAGGGAAAGACGAGAGGAAGGAGTAGTTGCAAGGAGAGTGGAAAGGTTACAAGAGGATGAGAAAAAGGCAGAGTATAAGAGAGAAGTGGAGGAACGATTGGGCAAATATGAATTGGAGCAGATGGGAGACGTGGAAGGTGTGTGTAGGATATTTACAGAAGAAATATGTGCAGCATGTGATGTGGTGTGTGGAAGGAAGAGAAGACGGAGGGGGGGTGCAAGGAACAGCGTGGTGGACTGAAGAGGTGAAACAGGCTGTGGCACAAAAGAAGAAAGCATACAATGAATGGATGAGAAATAGGGCCGTGGAAGAAGTTGAGAGGCGGAAGAGAGAGTTATATGTGGAAAGAGAGAGGTGGAAAGAAAGAGAGAGGTGGAAAGAAAGAGAGAGGTGAAAAGATTAGTAAGAGAGAGTAAGAAGAGAGTGGATGAGGAATTTGGAAGGAATTTGAGTGTAAAGTGGAGGGACTGTAAGAAAATGTTCTGGAGAGAAGTGAAGAGAGTAAGACAGGGTGGAAGTGAAGTTAGCAGGGGAGTGAAAGATAAAAATGGTAGATTACTAGTGGAGAAGAGAGAAAAAGTGAGCAGATGGAGAGAACACTTTAAGGAATTGTTGAACATAGAGGATGGAAGTAATGCGAGTATAAGTGGCTGGGGAATGGCTGGGAGAAGGAGGGAGGTGAGAAGACAGGAAGAAATCAGTAGGATAGAAGTTGTGGAAGCAATGAAGTTAAATCGGGGAAAGACCCAGGAATTGATGGAGTGTGTGGTGAAATGCTGAAGCATGGGGGAGAGAGAGTAGTAGAATGGATGTGGAAGATGTGCAGATTGGCCTGGGAGGAAGGTAGAGTCCCGGAGGATTGGAAGTCAGGTATAATTATTAACTTGTACAAAGGAAAAGGGGAAAAAGAAGTGTGTGGTAATCATAGGGGCATTTGTCTTCTTAGTATAATAGGAAAAGTGTATGGTAGGATGCTTATAGACAGAGTTAGAGAAAGAACAGAGAAATTAGTTGGAGAAGAACAGGGAGGCTTTAGGAAGGGAAGAGGTTGTGTAGATCAGATATTCATTCTTAGATCTTTAGTGGAAAAGTTTCTAGAGAAGGGAAAGAAGTTGTATGCGGCTTTCATGGATTTGGAGAAAGCATATGACAGGGTGGATAGACAAGGATTGTGGAAAGTGTTAAGAATATATGGAGTAGATGGGAAGTTGTTGAATGCTGTGAAGAGTATGTACGATGGTGCGAAGGCTGCAGTGCGTGTGGATGGTGAACTAAGTGAATTATTCTCTTTGAAAGTTGGGTTGAAACAGGGATGTGTCATGTCTCCATGGTTGTTCAATCTGTACATGGATGGGGTAATAAAAGAGGTACAAGGTAGGGTAGTGGATGTTGGAGTGGCCCTGGTGAGAGAGGGTAGTGTTTGGAAACTCCCTGTACTGTTGTTTGCAGATGATACTGTGTTGTTGAGTGAAGACGAAGGGGAGCTGCATGGCTTGGTTGATGAGTTTGAGAGAGTGTGTAAGAAACGGAACCTAAAGGTGAATGTAGGGAAGAGTAAAGTGATGGTCTTTGAGAGAGGTGAAGTTAGTGAATGTACAGCGAGGTTGGATGGTGAGGAATTGGAAAATGTGAGTACGTTTAAGTATTTGGGTAGTGTGATGAGTAAGGATGGAGGTTTGGAGGGTGAAGTGCTTGAAAGGGTACAGCAGGGAAGAAAGGTTGCTGGTTCTTTGAAAGCAGTGATAAGAAACAGGGAAGTGAGCATGGAAGTGAAAAAGTTACTACATGACAGTATTGTGATACCAACTCTAACGTACGGAAGTGAAGCTTGGACATTGTTGGAAGGACACAAGTCAAGAGTGAGAGCAGTGGAAATGAGTTATTTAAGAGGAGCCTGTGGAGTCACGTGGAGAGACAGGCTGACGAATTAGGATATAAAGGAGCGTTGTGGTGTGGATGTGGATGTGATAGGAAACGTTATGAGGAACACACTGAGGTGGTTTGGCCATGTGGACAGGATGGAGGGTGAAAGACTGACGAAGAGAGTGTATGTGAGTGAGGTGGAGGGGGGAAGAGGGAGGGGGAGGCCGAGGATGAGATGGAGGGATGGGGTGGAGAGGTATATGAGAGAGGGGAGTGTGAGTTGGGAGCAGGGCAGTGAAATGGCGGGGGACAGGGCGACTTGGAGGCGATTTGTTTGTGGCCACCCCAAACGGGATTGAGGCGTCTGGCAATAGATAGATAGATAGATAGACTGGAGTGGACTGAGAATGTGGACTGAACTGGACTGAATTGTGGGTGTGGATTACGCAGACTGAACTGGAGTGGACTGTGGATGTGGACTAACTTGCTGGACTGGACTAGACTGGACTGTGGGTGTGGACTGACTGGCTGGACTGGACTGGGGGTGCTGACTGACTGGCTGGACTGGACTGGGGGTGTGGACTGACTGGCTGGACTGGACTGGGGTGTGGACTGGCTGGCTGGACTGGGGGTGTGGATGACTGGCTGGACTGGACTGGGGTGTGTGGACTGACTGGCTGGACTGGACTGGGGTGTGTGGACTGACTGGCTGGACTGGACTGGGGTGAGGACTGACTGAGTGGATTGAATTGGGAGTTTGAACTGACTGACTGGACTGAACTAGGGTGTGAACTGACTGACTGGACTGGATTGGGGTGTGGATTGACTGGGCTGGACTGGATTGGGGTGTGGATTGACTGGGCTGGACTGGATTGTTTGTGTGGGTGAGGACTGGACTGGACTGTGGGTGTGGACTGGACTGGACTGGACTGAACTGTGGGTGTGGACTGTACTGAATTGAGGATGTGGACTGACTGACTGAACTGGACTGAGGGGTCTGGACTGACTGAGTGGACTGGACTGAGGGGTCTGGACTGACTGACTGGACTAGACTAGGTGTGGACTGACTGCCTGGACTGCACTGAGGGTGTGGACTGGAAGGGACTGTGGATGTGGACTGACTGGACTAAACAGTGAACCGACTGGCTAGCTGGACTGTGAATGTGGACTGGACTAGACTTTGGCTGTGGACGAAGTAGACTGGACTGTGCACTAAGTAGACTGGACTGTGCACTAAGTAGACTGGACTGTGCACTAAGTAGACTGGACTGTGCACTAAGTAGACTGGACTGTGCACTAAGTAGACTGGACTGTGCACTAAGTAGACTGGACTGTGCACTAAGTAGACTGGACTGTGCACTAAGTAGACTGGACTGTAGACTAAGTAGACTGGACTGTGGACTAAGACTGGACTGTGGACTAACTGGATTGGCTGACTATTGACAAATGACTGAAGAATTAAAATGACTGATGCTGACTGACTGATGCTGACTGACTGATGCTGACTGACTGGTGTTGCTAGGGTGTGGACTGTGACGGTATGGACTAAGTGACTGTGAATTTGAATGACATGGTGTGGACTAAGTGACAGGGTGTGGACCGAATGACGGTGTGGACTGAATGACAGGGTGTGGACTGAGTGACAGGGTGTGGACTGTGACAGGGTGTGGACTGTGACAGGGTGTGGACTGTGACAGGGTGTGGACTGACAGGGTGTGGACTGATGGACACTGGGCATAGACTGACGAGCTGACAATGAAAATTAATTGGGGATTCTGATTGGCAAAGGGGTTGGACTGATGGATCATAAGACTGGACTGACAGGGGTTTACAAGGCTGTGGACTGACAGGGGTTTACAAGGCTGTGGACTGACAGGGGTTTACAAGGCTGTGGACTGACAGGGGTTTACAAGGCTGTGGACTGACAGGGGTTTACAAGGCTGTGGACTGACAGGGGTTTACAAGGCTGTGGACTGACAGGGGTTTACAAGGCTGTGGACTGACAGGGGTTTACAAGGCTGTGGACTGACAGGGGTTTACAAGGCTGTGGACTGACAGGGGTTTACAAGGCTGTGGACTGACAGGGGTTTACAAGGCTGTGGACTGACAGGGGTTTACAAGGCTGTGGACTGACAGGGGTTTACAAGGCTATGGACTGACAGGGGTTTACAAGGCTGTGGACTGACAGGGGTTTACAAGGCTATGGACTGACAGGGGTTTACAAGGCTGTGGACTGACAGGGGTTTACAAGGCTGTGGACTGACAGGGGTTTACAAGGCTATGGACTGACAGGGGTTTACAAGGCTGTGGACTGAAAGGGTTTACAAGGCTGTGGACTGACAGGGGTTTACAAGGCTGTGGACTGACAGGGGTTTACAAGGCTGTGGACTGACAGGGGTTTACAAGGCTGTGGACTGACAGGGGTTTACAAGGCTGTGGACTGACAGGGGTTTACAAGGCTGTGGACTGACAGGGGTTTACAAGGCTGTGGACTGACAGGGGTTTACAAGGCTGTGGACTGACAGGGGTTTACAAGGCTGTGGACTGACAGGGGTTTACAAGGCTATGGACTGACAGGGGTTTACAAGGCTGTGGACTGACGGGTTTACAAGGCTATGGACTGACAGGGGTTTACAAGGCTGTGGACTGACAGGGGTTTACAAGGCTGTGGACTGACAGGGGTTTACAAGGCTATGGACTGACAGGGGTTTACAAGGCTGTGGACTGAAAGGGTTTACAAGGCTGTGGACTGACAGGGGTTTACAAGGCTGTGGACTGACAGGGGTTTACAAGGCTGTGGACTGACAGGGGTTTACAAGGCTGTGGACTGACAGGGGTTTACAAGGCTGTGGACTGAATCAGTAAAGGTATGTAGTGATGGAGGCTGTGGACTGAATCAGTAAAGGTATGTAGTGATGGAGGCTGTGGACTGAATCAGTAAAGGTATGTAGTGATGCAGGCTGTGGACTGAATCAGTAAAGGTATGTAGTGATGGAGGCTGTGGACTGAATCAGTAATGGTATGTAGTGATGTAGGCTGTGGACTGAATCAGTAAAGGTATGTAGTGATGGAGGCTGTGGACTGAATCAGTAAAGGTATGTAGTAATGGAGGCTGTGGACTGAATCAGTAAAGGTATGTAGTAATGGAGGCTGTGGACTGAATCAGTAAAGGTATGTAGTAATGGAGGCTGTGGACTGAATCAGTAAAGGTATGTAGTGATGGAGGCTGTGGACTGAATCAGTAAGGGTTTGTGGTGATAGTGGGTGTGGACTACCTGAGTTTTTGAAGGTGGGGACTGTCCATGGGTGTAGGACGACTGACTGGTTGTGGGTGTGAGTCACTGACGTGTATTTTGATTGAACTGACCTACTACCAATGACTGACTGATGATGAGGACTAACATAGGGTGTGGACACACGGGTCAGTGAGGCTGTGGACTGACTGGGTCAGTAGGGCTGTGGACTGATTAAAGCTGTAGACTGACAGACAGTAAGGGTTTGGTGTACTGGAGGATGTGAGGTGAATCAGTAAGGGTTTGTAGTGATGGATTTTGGCTGAATCATAAGGGTGGAATGATAAAGTGTGTGGACTGACTAGAGTGAATGTGATCGATTAGAATGTAGACTGACTAACTGTGCCGACTGCTGATCAGCAAGTCAATTAGTTAAAGGTACTGAGAGGCGGAATCAGTGACTGTGGAGTGACTGGGCCTGTGACTGCCTGACTGACTGGGGGTGTAACAAAGCGGGAAGATGGTTAAGTATTCAGGACGGGGCGTGATATGAATTTATAAAGGGCCAGTGATGAGGTAGGACTTAGCTAATCAACTGACAAGAGAGGCAAACGACTTGAGTTATTTAAAAAAAGCACAAAGGTGTAAGCAAGTTCATAAGGTTATAGAGTTATTTATGAAACACTAATTCATGTGATCATCTGCATTCCACGATATAGTGTAGTTAGCAACGATACAGAAAAGCCAGGCATTCATTACTTTTCAAGAAGTAAATAATATCGGTCATGTCTACACCTTGGTGCTCTTTTAAATTGATACGAGCCTATGACATAATTGACGACAACTAAGGGGTGACAAAAGCCTAGATATGATTAACTGAAGGCCGAGTGTTTGGAGGTACACCGAGTCATGAACTAAATATACTATATCCTGACCAATGACTGATCGGTGTTAAGTCAACTAAAATATTGTGAGGTTCAAAGTCCTTGTACATTACCGGATAAGAAAGATGAGGATACTTCTGGGTAGGCAGCG
Source organism: Coenobita brevimanus (assembly GCF_032717465.1). Taxonomy (NCBI): domain Eukaryota; kingdom Metazoa; phylum Arthropoda; class Malacostraca; order Decapoda; family Coenobitidae; genus Coenobita; species Coenobita brevimanus. The sequence continues at coordinate 2,410,364 of NC_136962.1, forward strand.
CATCCTCGGAGGGGTAAATTCAAGACGAGGTATCAATGGCACCGAGCAGTATGTTGAGGTGGTACAAGCTGGATGATTTCCCTCCTGTAAATGCCATATAAAATTAGCAGGACTTACAACAGTGTATTCGTTATTTCTGACTGTCTCTGTTGAAAATATCCACACTTATACTGTCGTCAAATATGTTTACATTATTTTGGCTTTGTCACTTACTGTACCAGATATTTTGCCCTTGTTATATTGTCTCATCGTACGTAGTGTTTTGCGAAGTACTTACCTGACCTTCCCTTCAGATGAGGTTCTTTGTTGAGGTCCCTCCCACAGTCGCTGTCAGCGTCATCTCCCACGGTCACGGTCAGCATCATCCCTCCCACGGTCACGGTCAGCATCACCAGCGTCACTGCACCATCGGATTCTCTTCAGCATGTTAAGCCTTCACTCCACCTGCCAAGTAGGTATCTTATTTATTTCTACAGTTCATTCGTCAATTTTTTTTTTTTTTTTTTTTTGCGGCCATATTACGTAGCTCAGACAGACTACGACAGTACTACGGTGTTACACATCCATAGCACTTTTTCGTAACTGGCACAAAGTTCTGTGTTAATTATGCTACAACTTATCAGTCAAGATGGGGATTCAATTTCGAGCCAAACTAAAATTAATGTATCGTCTCTATAAAATAAGCATGTCAGATGCAGCCATTCATTATGTCAGCTGGATTCCAACATTTTTCTAATACATTAAAAACTACAAATTCAAGAAACTAGCAATTTAGTTTAAAGGTAGCAGTGGAAATTTGACTGAAGCAAAATCTTCCTAAATAACTGCAATGTAACGACCAAGAACGTTGAAAATGCTCTTTATGGCGAGGACTTCCAGTTCTTTAATAACTGTACTGAAACTATATCTTATTTAACTCAGAAAAATTTCAAGGCCGAGACGTGTAAGCATTTTGGAGACGAAACTAAATTGCTGATCAACGTATGCAACGGTATAATCGTTATATTAAACAGTATAATCAGTCATATGCCATACCTGTACCAAAAGCCATAACTAAACTGTACCTGGCGTGATGAAATGCCAACACAGCTCTGGCATCCCGGTTCAGTTATCCTCTCATTTTATCTCCGACCTCTTGTGTCATCGGCATGATTTCTTGTATTCTTTGCTCATCTCGTCCTCTGGCTTCCTCTCGTAGTACCTTCTTTGCTGTTCTGGCCACCTCAGTATGTGCACTTCTGCTCACACGTCCCTCCCTGTAATACCAGTGTCGGTGAATACAGATCTAGTCCGATACGCTATTTCAGACTTATTTCATCTGCTACATAAACTATTTTTTCCCATAATTATTCGCCATCTATAACTGGACATGGAATCTGAGCGGTAATCCTGTTGGTCTATTTCATTAACACCAATGATATCTTGAGGAAATTGTTGCAAAGTACTTAATGACACTGACAATTTCATTTATGCTGTAAGTATATCTATTTTGCACATAAAACTATTAAAGTGACAAGTAAATCACTAAGGAAGAGGCACCAAGTCCATTATGCCAACAAGATTATCTGTCAACAAAACTGTTCATCATTGCAGCTGCCAGCAATACCACAGCTTCCACAGGCCCCGACGACGCCCCCACATGCCAGACGACGCCCACACAGGCCAGACGACGCCCCCACATGCCGGACGACGCCCACACAGGCCAGACGACGCCCACACAGGCCCCGACGACGCCCACACAGGCCCCGACGACGCCCACACAGGCCCGACGAAGACCCCGACAGGCCCCGACGATGCTCCCACGGGCACCGACGACGCCCGCACAGGCCCCGGCGTCTCAGGTCTGTACTCCGGCACCGATCCTCAGCATCCGCCTGAAAGATGATGGTATTTGTAACAGACATCCAAGTTATTTTTCTACATGGCTCTTTATTTTCACTGTCGTGCAGATATTTAACTGACCAAGACATGTAATTAGAGTCAGATAACACAAACACATCTTACCATTTACAGCTTCCACAGTTCCCCACGCTGACGCTTCATCTCCCGCCCTCATCTAATCCTGGCGACATCACAGCTCTGTCTCGGCAGCTCCTCACCCCCTGCAAGGTGAACGTAGTCTCAGCAGCAGTTCTCTTAAGGTGTTTGTATGCACAAGGATGTTTTAGTTACACATGCAGATATTTTAAAAGTTTAAGGTTAGCAAGTATAAGCAGATTTATCATACAGCAAATTTATCTTACCACTGCAGCATCCCAACCTTCCGCCGGCCACACAGCTTCCGCCCATGACGACGACAACTGCCCACATCGCAGCTTCCGCCTCTTCCCCAACGTGGTAGGTACGCCGTTTGCATCCCTATGGAACATGACTGCTGCATCATTTCTTCTAAGTTTTATGATCAGTTATTTTATGGGAATGTTCTTTACAGTATTACGCAATGCACTTTTAAAGGTTAAATGCTGGAAAAAGATATGCGGTCTTTAACTTACGCATGTGCAGACAGATAGAACTTTTGATAGCATGTTACATCCCCAAAGACGTGAATTGTTTAATTTTGTTTAGTAGTATTTTCACAATTATTCTCTCTGGTTTGCTTAGTGTTTGGTAGCTGTGTCAAGTTGAAGGTACAAGCTAGCAATCTTATGAACAAACTTTAGCACAAGACTGAAAACTTAAATTATTTCTTACCATTGCAGCTGCTGTTGACGTATTTGTTGCACTTGCACACCAGCACTGCAGCTCCACTTCGACGCTGCAGTCCCACGCTGACGCCGCACGCAACGCCGACACAGTAGGCCCCAACGACGACCCAGCCCTAACGCCGACCCAACGACCTTCACGCCGACACAACGACCTCCACGCCGACACAACGACCTCCACGCCGACCCAACGACCTCCACGCCGACCCAACGACCTCCACGCCGACACAACGACCTCCACGCCAACACAACACCCCCACGTCGACGCCACAGGTTGCGCCCCTCGTCGTAGGCTCGTCGTCTGCATCAGTCTGTAAGATTAACATAGTCACAGCAACAGTTCTCAGTTATAATTCTCCATCAGTTGTCTTAATTCAGTATATGTTAGTGATAGCATAGTGACGTTCCCATGAGATTAGATTTCTTTAATACCTCTTCCTTCACGATTTGTTTTGCATAATTGTGCCATCTTCCTATACATTTTGTCCAGTATCTACACAATGCCTAAGTTAAGTAAAAGAGTAACATTTAGCATCTACAAGTAACGTGATGCTATAGCCTGTTTTCACCTGCCTTTACCACTCACACCTTTACTGGTATGTGTAATATATTAACTATTTCATTACGTATGTCCTGGCTACAGGAAATTCGATGGACTTACGCTAAAAGGTAGGATTTTTTTTTTTTATGTGTCCGATTCTGGGCATAGGCTTCACAGCCTGCTCTCAAGGCCCAGTAGTCCTCCTACATGCTGTACACCTCTACATGTCACCACTTGCACGCTAACACCCATCGTTCATATTGAATACATAGCTGGGCTGACTCCTACAGGACTGGTGTATACTGGTATTAGCGGGGGTATTTTTTCGACATGTCGGCGGGTCTTCTGGTAGATCTGTAAAGTCTGATTTTATGAAATTCAGATCCTTAAGCTGTTCCCTGCCTCAGCAGGGATTTGAACCTGGGTCCGGTAGGACTGCAGGCCACCTCTCTACCGATTGAGCCACCGCCTCCCCTTGATTATTAGTCAAAGTCTCCAGTCTGATTACACTTTGCTATCCACTGAGCATGAAGAGATTATGGATATTTGTCAGGTTAGGGTAAACGGACTAGAGATATCCTACTGAGCTAACGAGAATACGGTCACAAGGGAAAGGTTGCCAACAGCTTACACACCAGCATCCCGTTGATGTAGTAGCTCGCTCCCTCGTGGGTCTTATCTCCTCGCCCCTTCGCTCCTCTGCCCGTCCGTCCTCGGCCCCTCGCCCGTCCTCGCTCCTCCATCCGTCCTCGCTCTTCCATCCCTCCGTCCTCGCTCCCTCGCTCGTCCGTCCTGCTCCATCACCCCTTCTCCCGTCCTCGCTCCCTCTCAGCACATCGGGTTCAGGGAAGCTGCGTGGTCGATGATGCATCTCCGCTCTTCTGTGCTCGCCTGTCAAAAAAACAATAATCAAAACCTAATCTGCTTTTAGTGCTGTCTTATATCAAAGTAAGGCCACACATACAGGTTTAGGAAAAAACATATGTACATTAGGTGTTTAGGTCTTTACTCTTCAAGATTAATATTCAACCATTATTCAAATTTGAATTTTCTGTCATGTGTTACATTTGGCTAATTTCAATTCCATTTCAGGATCATCCAGTTACCTGTCTCATCGCTGAAATTACTGCTGCTGCTGTTGCTGCTGCTGCTACTGATGACGACGAGGACGACGACGATGCTGCTGATGCTGATGCTGTCGCTCCTCCGTTGGTGGTGTATCGCCGCTCAAACTCGTATCCAACAACCAACAACGACAACCACAGACATGTCCGGCCGGACAACCATACAACCAACATCAACGAAGTAAGCTAGTAGTTGACCTAAGTCTACCACGCCTAACTTTACCCGGCCTAGAAAGCCAACCTAGATGACCCTAACTCTGCTGCCTAACCCACCTAAGCTTGCCCCATGACCCTCCCTGCTCCTGGCTACCCCCCACCCCCACCCCAGCCTGCCCTCCACCCTACCATCACTACACACCAGCGCGTCAACCTGTGGGGAAAAGATTAGGCCATATAAGTATAAAAGATTAGTACATGTTAAGATTTTAAATTAATGCAAATAAAGGATTAATTAGCGCGTTGAGTTTACACAAGGTTGTTCATATCAGATGTACATTTGCAACAACGATCATCCCAAATTTATATTCAATAATATTAGCAACTTTAAAAAAATATTGCATATACCTGTTGCTGAAGCTGCTGTGTTGATCCTTCAGTACGATGACGCCTGTATAATTGTATTCTGGCTGCCTCTGACGGATTTTTTCAGATCAAGAAGGGTGTCCAACAGAAGGGATTAAAAGCAGCCTCCATCCATCCATTTTGGTGCTGGAGAGGGACACCATGTGGTGGCACTGATAGTACCAAAAGGATGGTGGGCTGCAGGACGGGTAACTTCATGGTTCATACATGCATCTCTCGTAGTGAAGGTGTTAATTCTTGCTTGACATTCACTCCTCACTGCTGCTGAACATGGTGCCAGCGAGCGAAGTAGAGCCTGGAAAAAAAAAATGCAGTTTAGCAAATTTATGGAGATGAATATTGAGGCGAAATACTAATAATTTCGTTTATGTCACAGACTTATTTAGCCATAGCATTTTCTATTTCTGCCACTGAGCTTGGTAAGAGAACGATATTGTGGACCAGATTAATGAGAGAACTGATATAAAAACGACCCAGAAATCAGGGTATTATTGCCAATTATTAGTCAATCCCGTCGGGTATTCCAGCCTTTCCTATGACAAACTCCTCAAATTAGAAGAAGGAGAGGGTCTTCTCTATGACATATCCTTTGCAAATGTGTCTTAGGTTAGGGGTTAAGTTTACGTTAGGTCAGGTTAGGTTACGTTAGGTTAATTTAATAAAGAAAGAAGTAGGCGAGAATTAGCCTCAAAACCATTGGAAATATGGGTAAATTCTGCCCCTAGTGAAAAAAAAATGAAAAGAAAAACTTATCTCGGTCTATTTCAAGGCATTTATTTCGTATTTGACTTCAACCCCAAATAAGGGTTAGGCATCACTTGTGGTGGAAATTAATCTAAATCATTCGAAACAGGTAAATCCTACCACTTGTGAAAGAAAAAAATGGAAATACCCCGACTGTAATAAGCGACAAAAAATCCGAAATCGGTTTAAGCTCTTCAGTTCTATGACAATCTTTTTTGTTTGGGGCATGCTGGCTTCAGACGATTTTATTGAACATAGGACTTGTAATAGTGAAGGGGTTAAGGCTGTATCAGACCCCTTTAGACCAAATTCTCTAAGCTGATTTAAAGAGTTTGGAAATAGCGGGAATAATAGGCAAAATACACTATCTTAAAGGGAAGCATATCAGTGGCAGAAATTGATTCTTTAATAAACCCTTCCAGTCCAATAACCTATCAGGCAACTACAAGACGCATTTATTCAGCTTAAGGGATGTCTAAGTGTTAATGAAGGCTGTGTCCAACCCCTCCAGTTCGAAAAAATGTCTAACTCGTAAAATTAAGGTAAAAGTATCCTCAGATGCGAGGAATAAAATCGGATAATTCGTCATCGGTTCACTGGGGTTAACGGGAGGATTTAGTCACGATCAGGCACCAACATACGTGGCCTATTGCCAGTCTTACTGTTTGTGGCAGAGTAGGAAAAATTCTTACTGTAAAACTATGTATATTAAAAATGAATTAGGCAGACAGCAGGCAGTAATGAGGACAAGAGTCTTGGTGTTGGCAGCATTGATATTTCACTAAGTTGAAAATACAGTCTGCCGGCTTCCTTCACCTCACTGGCAGACATATTGCAAAGACCGGTAAAATTCCTTATAATATTTGGCTATTTCTTAAAAAGAGTAATATAAATTAAATTCGAGTTTCTCTTCCGCCGAAAGCCACCAAAAACTTGGAAAATAAGTCACGCTTGAAATAATACACTTTTAAATTCCCTTAACAGACCTGAAATGGAGAGGAAAAATCGCCAAAGTCATCAGCTGGGCAGGTGGAGCCAGGAGGTCCGTCTTGTAGGGCGTCTGGGGTTCAAATGAGAGGCAGTGGTCGCCGCCATAACGTCATCAGCTTGGTTAGTTCACCGCACCGCCACCAGAACCACACCCGCCTACCCAGCACCACCCCCGCTTGTTTTCCGCCATTTTAAGGTCAGTTTATGCTATTATTACTACTTCTAGTGCTATATTCCTATATTTTTTCGTAGAATTAATACAGCTGACTTAGATCTCGTGCAAATCATATCCTAGATTAAATAATGGGATCATATATTGCCTTGAAACCAGTGTTACGAGTCGAACTCCATCCTGTACACTTTTCCATACGTATATTAATTCCAAGGCTCATGATTCTTCTTTCTATGTTATTTGCTGTTGAATATGTCCTACCGAATTACTGATACTAAGTTATACAGATAAAGTTAATAAGCTTCGTTTCACCTTATTCTTCGAAGCCTCATATTTGGATCTTTATCTTGGTACTGTTTTACTCTCTTGATCTCCATTCCTAACTCTGTATAAAACTAGGCCATAAGAGCATATTTCTAGTGCATACTTCTAGAGCATTCTTCTAGGGCATATTTCTTCCCGTACTGTCATAAGGTGTGATTTTAATATATAGATTATTTGGAAACATTTTTAGGGAGATGGTACGGTCTTAGATATTTCATACAAGCATTCCTACTGTGCTGGGCCTTCTTTCCTTTATTCTAGCTAACTCAGACTATTTTCTAGAGCTTAGATAGAGTCCTAGGAGCCTGATAGTGTTAATACTGGTACCATTAACCCTGTCATGATCGGGACAGCTCCTGTTCTAGTCAACATCAGGGTATTTTATTAAGTAGAGTGAGTGAAAGTGGTCTAACAGTGAGGGTGTTTGTGGGTGCATGGTGAGTGTGTGTGTGTGTGTGTGTGTGTGTGTGTGTGTGTGTGTGTGTTAAGTCATGGTATAGATGTGTTATGTTTATACTGTGTCGATGGAATTTCCCAATATGATCTTTATCCCCAACAGCACCAGGGCCTGAACCACAACACAACCAGCAACACCACCAATCTCATCACCCAGGGAGGTATGCGCTCCAGGAACACATCCAATGGGGGAGAAGTAGCCTGTTTGGAGGGCCTTGTCGTCTCGCATACCATCTCACCCAACGGATGGAGGTATAGTGTATATTGTTTTTGTGCATGTGTGTGTGTGTGTGTGTGTGTGTGTGTGTGTGTGAGGGAGAGAGAGAGGTTGGGAGGTGCATATGTGAAAGAATGATTCATTCATTCATTCATTGCCAGACGCCATGTATCCCAGACGGGGTGGCCAAGGGCTTAGAGTTAATTGTTTTACAGGGAGGGGCACTAATCCTCCACCAACCCCACTTGACACGTAAAGAATGATACAGTATATAATTATGTCAATGGTGTAAATGACGATGGTATGGTGTAAAACAGTGTTCGTTTGTGTGCGTGTATGAGAGACAGACAGTGAGATAGAAATAGAGATAGACAGTGATAGAGATAGAGACAGACGCAGTGAAGCAGATAGAGCCAGTGAATTTGGCAGAGTAGAGCTGCACACCAGACCTCACACCACGGAGGTCTGGCTGCAACTGATGTCTTTCTCGCTGCCACACTCGCCCCGACTCCACCCTGACCCCAACTCGGAGGATTTTCCAGTCTATTCTCCCTAATTTGCTTGTAATTCCATCAGATTTTCCACTACAAGGTATTGCACTAGCGATACATTAATGTTTTTAGAGGGATTTTGATAATTTGGTAAAGTTATTGCGTTATGTATGCTGTACGATCGAGAGCCTGAAAGATTGGTTTGCCAGACGTACAACGGAAGGTTGGATCAATAATTGACGTATTTATTACTGTTTATATTTATTTAATGGGTAGTTTTTGTCCCAGCACAGCACACCATATCACCACACACACAATACATGCATCACAACACACCCCAGCACACCACAACAGGCGGTGCAGCTGCCAGGTCACATAACCATCCTTAAACGCCCCCTATCTCCCTACAGGAGGACGGTGGACTTCAGGAAAGGTAAAATTCAGCCTGCAGTCCACTGGGATCACGTACAGACCAACCTACGACACAAGAACAGCAGGAGCAACAGCAACAAGGGGTGATTAAAACGAAGTCTACGAGTGTGTAATTGATTTTATTGCAATCTAATAAATGGAATACACCACAGAGTAACATTCATTGCACCCTCAGTAGCGTAGGAACCCGAGGAGAGGCTTTTAAAAACTAAAATTACCCTAGTTAACCCTTTATTAATCATAGAAAACGGTTGAGTCGGAAATTTTAGGGGTAACAAAAATTATTTGGGTCTCCCCTCATCACCATCATCATACGACACATGATATCCGAAGCAGTGTCGACCATAGCTAACGATGCAGGTGTGTGTGTGTGTGTGTGTGTGTGTGTGTGGGTGGGTGGGTGAGTGTGTGTGTGTGGGTGGGTAAGGGTGGCGATGACATGTCGGTTCAGAGGTTATAACAGTGAAACAGCTGGCCTGGCAGCTTAGTTCTTTGTCTGACGTAGACCACATTACTTGGCCAGTCACTCTGGTCTGGCTCCTCTCTATCGAGGCAGGTAGTGTTCTTATGGTATTATGCAGTGTCCCAGGATTTATTTTGGGGAGTTTTATTTTTCCGAGACCCATCAGTTGTGCCTCGTATATTCTATCACTTCAACTTTGTCTTGACGTTAGTACAGTTAGTCCTTTTGATTATTATTGATAAATCTATAACTTTTCGTGTTTTGGTAAATCTAGCCAATCTGACCTTTTTTCGATACATCCAGAAAGTCAGGTTTTCAAAGACACCATTTTGTCGTACATGGGGGTCAATAACATACTCAGAACTCGTAACATAAATTTTATTGGTTACAATTACTCGTACATCTGAATGTAATGACTTAATAATTACATGGTGAATTATGGCTCACGTTTTCACTAAGTAATTAATAGACTCAGATGTGTACCTAACAACTGAGGCTCACATAGGCTTCAGAGACTTGAACTGAGTGAAGACTAGCATAATTTACCTCTTTCCTGATATAAAATACATCACTATAACTAAGCCCTTCTAGCCTTGGGTCCCTAAATGTTAGACTTATTCACTTGGTTTAGTGTAGATATAAGGTACATATTCCCGTTGTCTGAGACTCCCTAGCACCTCTTTCTTGCCTGTTTTGCATATTACACATTAAGATACACTAATAACATACGTAGAAATTATCTTAAGAAAAAGGTGCTACAAGGAATAGTGCCAAGATGACGTTTCTGCAATGTAAGATTAAATAACTAAAGCTAACACTGATTTGAACTAATACACATCTGGTCCACAGGTCGTGCTGGAGTCTGCTGCCTTGACGCTGCTTCCTTGCCACACTGGTCATACCCTGCTGAAGTTTGGTCTGCCCTGCCCTGAGAAGCCTGGCGGTGGTGTGGTGTCTTCCCCTACTCTGAGATGCCTGGTGGTGGTGGTGGTGGTGGTGGTGGCGGCGGCGGCTGCGGGGTGTCGTGTCTTCCCCAGCCGTGAGATGACTTGCTGCTGCTGCTGGTGATCTGCCCTGACCTGCCGAGAGAAGCCTGGTGGTGATGGTGTGATCTGCCTTGCAAGTCGGGTCGCTCCCCTCCACAATGTTCTGTGGACAAATGCTACTTTTGAATGCATATTTATATTGCTGTCTCTATTAATGTATTCTAAACTGAAGTATTAATATTGAAAACTTAAATTTTCTGTCTTGTTTCCTTACCTTTTTAACTTTGGCTTTGACTTAATATACAGTATCTGATAAGTATAATGCGCTCTGCAGTCTTGTGTGTTGTGGGGACGGCTTTTGTGATGAGCTAAGACATTCTGATCGCTTCACCAAATTACTACTCAGCCGTGTGATCAGTGGACATAAAAGATTATACAATACAATGATATACAGCTAAGCATAAAAAAGGTTATGGGAATTCTCCACCATGCAATCAGTGGACCTAAATTAAAGCCTATATTATAAAGCTAAGCCTGAAGAGGGTTGTGGGAAGTAGATAATGATTCAGGATAGACACTGGTAATGTTCACTGAGCCGTGCCCGCAACACACAAGAACTGGGTGGCGTAATATATGGACCACCTTGTATAATGAGAGGCCGTAAGTGTGTGCTGACTCACAAACTTGCCATCAATGCCCCGTCATAACTATTACTGTGTCTTGTAGGAAGCAAAAAGAAAACAGGCCACAGAATACCTCCTTGTCTCTCGTTCCTCCTACACAAACATACACACCTTTCACTTTAACTTGGCACAGAGTTTCATTTAAAGCATACGAGAATGTCACGCAGATCAGTAGCAGAAATAGACAATACTACAATTCTACATCCTTTCCACAGCACTCATTCGTGACTAGCATCATATTCTAGTGATAACTATCGCTACTACTAGGTAAACCGTATGGAAACTATAAGCTATCTGTCTATCCATCTATCTATAGCCAGACGACTTAATCCCGTAAGAGGTGGCCACAAACAAGTCGCCTCTATGCCACCCTGTCCCCCGTCATTATGCATCACTTCCCCTAATTCACACACACCCTCTCTCATATACATTCCAACTCCATCCTCCACTTATAAGTAATACATTAAAACAGCCGTGAATTACTGTCGCACAAGCTGAACCCTAATCTTACCCAACACAAACACGAAGAAGCTTTAAAGAACAGAAAACAATACCTTGATAGCAGAAGACACTAAGACCACAAGTACTGACAGCCTACACCAAGAAACAACTAATTTCAGTCAGAGACCAAGTGAATATGAGAGGCACACAGTTCATCACTTCAGCTCAAGATCCGTTCCACCCTTGTAACCTTATGTTGCATCATCCTCTCCACAAAGAAACAAAATCGAACAACCGTCCAACACTACACAACATGTTCCCTCCTCCACCCTACTCTACACTTCTCAGACACATACAGAAACACACAGACACCCCAGCCAGCCAAAACTTTCTATACCAAACACATACATAAACACACAGACACCCCAGTCAGCCAAAACTTTCTGCCAAACAGCATCCTTCATTTGCCACCACCAGCCATACACCCTTCAGACACTACCGAACCCAGAGACACGAGTACACCAACCTTCCCTGCTACAATACTAACACAAAATATAACACACATACAATCCCCTGTGCTCTTACTGCAAAATGGCACCCCCACACCACAGCACACCCACTCACTTCCTGCACCACACCACCACAACACAGACAGTCCTTCAACATAGCACTGGGTTCACATCCAGAGGAGCCTAAGATGTAACAAGAACAACAACAACAACTCAGGCCAAGTAAGAGTGAAACGAGTATAGTTACGAAAGGAAAATTATTTCAAGTTATTTTGTAAGCGCTTCGGGTACACAGAGTTTCAAGGCCACAGGGAGCGGACTGCATACCGAGGGTTATAATACTGTGGCGGCTTAGGGGGCTTTATACCACCTTTTCTTCAGTGATTTATTGTTCAAGCGAGCGAGCGAACAGGGCAAGCGAGCGAGAACACTATATGACATGGTATAATAGGGTGGCAGAGAACAGCGCCAAGACTGTGTTGTCTAGGAAACTATTAAAGCAACAACAGATCTATGGACATCATTAGAAACCTAGTAAAAAATAATAGGAGTTACTTGGGGGACTTTTCTCAAAATTTGCCGCGCCAGTGATGATAAAAAGAAAATAAAAGTACCAAACTGAGCACCAGAACCGAGTTATTTTAGTTTTTAAAACTACTGCAGATCTGTTCAGACAGCTGGAAAGCTTATGATGAAGCAATTGGTACTACTTAAGTTAAATAGACTTAGCTTTTAACCTCAAGCGAAATGGATGGATGGATGGATGGATGGATGGATGGGTGGATGGATGGATGTGGAATCGTGGATGCTTGGACCGATGGTAGAGTTCCTGCTGTTTTGTCCTGTCCTTCCACCTGCCGACAAAAATCATCATCAATATCATCATCATCATAATCATCATCATCATCATCATCGTAGTTGTCGTCCTCATTACCACCATCATCATCATCATTATTATTTACACCGTCATTCTCATTATCATTACCATTCTCATCATCATCATCATCATCATCATCTTCATCGTATTATCATCATCACCTCCCTATTCATCTATATCTGTTTATCTATAGCCAGACTCTGTAATCCCGTATGGGGTTGCCACAAGCAAATCGCCTCCATGATGTACTGGCCTCTACCATTTAGCTCAAGTATCCCAGTCATATGTTTCTACTCTTTCCCTCCATCTCATCATCGGTCTCCCCATCCCCCTCTATCCTTCCAGCTAACTCATATGCACTCTTCTAGTCATTCTCTTATTCGCCATCCTCTCCACATGGCCAAACCATCTCGAAGTGTTTCTCTTAACGCTTTCAGTCTCATCCACATCAGCATCACAACGCTCCTTCACCTGCCCATTTGTCTGTCTGTCTCTCTATGAAACTCCACATGCTCCTCTCAAGTAGCTCATTTCCACTGCTCTCACTCTTGACTTGTGTCCTTCCAACAAGATCCAAGCTTCACTTCCATACTTTAAAGTGGGAATCACAGCATGCAGTGCCCTTTTTTTTCATACTTTCATCCTCAGTTCCCTCTTCCTAATCACTGCTGTTTAGAGAACAAGCAACCCTCCTTCCCTGACGTATCATTCCAGTCACTTCATCCTCTAATCTTCCATCCTTATTCATCACATTACATAAATACTTAAATGCACTCATATTCTTCCATTTCCTGGCTATCCAGCCTCACTGTGCATTCTGTAACCTCATACGTTGAGATGTTAAAGCATCACCACCATCAGCATCAACATCATTATCACCATCAATATCATCACCATCAGCCTGTGACACACCACTGCATGATAAGGACCCTCTCACCTTTCTCCACTCTGATCCATTGATTGTTAGCCTGTTCCGTCCTTGCTCGGTAGATCTGCATCATATCATCTCTCCATCTTGTTCTCTGTGCACCTCTTCTTCTCACTCCATCTCTGGCTTGCCATTCAGTTACGCTCGCTCTCCTTCTGTTATCTCTTCTGTGAAAGACGTGACCTGAGGTGTGTGTGTGGAGTTACCTGGAAACAAACTCAGAATTACTAGATGCGGGAGCTTCAGGCCCCTTTAATTAATCCCCTTGGTGTGGTGTGGTGTGGTGGGGGGGTTTGTGTGGTGTTGTGTGGGAAGGGTTGTGTGGTGAGGTGTGGTGTGGTTATGTGTGGTGTGGTGTGGGAGGGCAATTTTGTGTGATGTGGTGTGGTGTGGGAGGGTGGTTATGTGTGGTGTGGTGTGGTGTGATATGGTGTGGGAGGAGGATTTTTTTTGGTGTGGTGTGGTGTGGGAGGGTGGTATGGTATGGTGTGGTGTGATACAGTGTGGGAGGGTGGTATGGTATGGTGTGGTGTGATACAGTGTGGGAGGGTGGTATGGTATGGTGTGGTGTGATACAGTGTGGGAGGGTGGTATGGTATGGTGTGGTGTGATACGGTGTGGGAGGGTGGTATGGTATGGTGTGGTGTGATACGGTGTGGGAGGGTGGTATGGTATGGTGTGGTGTGAGGTGATGGTGTGTGACAATGTGTGGGGCTGGTAGAACGTAACTTGGCTTCACTATAATCTCTAAAGCCTATATGAGTACAACACCTCTCATCCGAAAATGGTTAGTGAGAAGCAGACGCTCAGGGCCGGTCCTAGAGCTACTGTGATAAAATGTAGAAAATCATGCGTTGTATCCTTAAAATTAAAAAGAATATGTGAGGATAATTCTTCCCTTTAAATAAAGACCAAAATATACGTATTACTTCACTCATATTCATCCACTTCCTGACGATACATAAAGAGACGGTGATCAGTGACTTATGGAACCCTGTGCTGTGGTCTATGGGATGTAATAAGCTTTTCAGAATATTGCGTAAGTGTCTCGTAATTGTATAGGTAAAAGGTCCTATATTCTTGGCCTAATATTTACCCTTGAAATAAAACTATGAATGTGTGGAAATAATTCTGCCATTTGAATAACTATGGTATCATCAACCAAGATATACATACACGAACAGAAGCAAGCACACACACACACACACACACACACACACACACACACACACACACACACACACACACACACACACACACACACACACACACACACACACACACACACACACACACACACACACCACTCACACACACACACACACACACACACACACACACACACACACACCACTCACACACACACACACACACACACACACACACACACACACACACACACACACCACTCACACACACACACACACACACACACTCACACACACACACACACACACACACACACACACACACACACACACACACACACACATGCCCAGTCACCAAAACACGAAGTTAAACAGAAAGGAAAGGGAGAGGTGACTCAGCCAATGACTTGAAGATCGTCGTCGTCATCATCGTCGTCGTCGTCATCGTCGTCGTCATCTTCGTTGTCGTAATCATCACCATCATCATCTTCCTCGTCGTCATCATCATCATCATCATCATCATCATCATCATCATCGTCAGCAGCAGCAGCAGCATGTCATCACCGTCCCAACACTGTTAAAAATGTAGTACAGAAGTTATATCAATATCATCACCATTATCATCAAATACATCACTATCATCTAACCATATTCTAGAGTTTGCATCATCATCATCAGCAGCAGCAGCATCAACATCATCATCATCATCATCAGCCTGTGACACACCACTGCAGGATAAGGACCCCTCTCACCTGTCTCCACTCCGATCCTTTGGTTGTTAGCTTGTTGCGTCCCAGCTCGGTGGATCTGCGAGTATCATCTCTATCTTGTTCTCTGCGTGCCTCATCCTCTCACTCCATCTCTGGTCTGTCATTTAGTTACGCTGGCTGTCCATGTGTTACCTGTTCTGTGGAAGACGTGACCTAAGGACTGCGTGTGGACTGACCTGTAAACAAGAGGACAAATATACGTGTGTTGCAGCATCACTACTATACCCTGTTCACTCTAACTTGGCGTAAAATTGCAATCTCTATCTTAAATTTTGTGTTGTGACAAGGGGTTAACACTGGAGTGGTGCTAGTCACGAAGAAGTGGTATGGAAATGATGTAGAGCTGTAAGTTCAATTCTTTCACTGAACTACGAGAAATAAGCTGCAAAAAACGACTATATTGGCCTTGGTAAAATGAAGGAACAACACCACAATATACGCGTACGTGTGTGTGTGTGTGTGTGTGTGTGTGTGTGTGTGTGTGTGTGTGTGTGTGTGTGTGTGTGTGTGTGCTTCAGGACAAAATAACTTACATACAATATTTTTTTCCATCACACTGTCCCTCTGAAATCTGAATCACACTTATCAGTTTACATTCAGGTCCCAAACTGTACTGTTGGGTGGACAGGGACAAGGGGACAGGCAAACCTAGTCCACCAGTCTGATCGGCACGAGAATCTACAGGACGACACTCACACTGCTATTTCACTGGTACTGAGACACCAACATTGAGGCGGTACAAGGCAGAGTTGCCGTGAATTGCACACTGGTTGTGACGTCATTATTGCACACGGTCTCGTTTAGTAACCAGGATGACAGAGGATGTATTGTTGGTATAACTACCATAGAATTTGGTATACTGTGAATACTGGAAGAGAGGGTATAATTAATGATGTCAGACCTATTATGATTCAAGTGTAAGGACGTTAAATGATTAAGAGAGTTAATAAGTCAGCAAATGTTGATTAATAACCAGCCAAGAGACAAGTAAGTTTATCCACATCCAAGTTTTCTAGTATATCAACTGTACACGATTTACAACATTGTTTCGGTATTTCTTTAATATTACAAAGTAAGTGTGCACTGCTAATGGTTGGCACGTGTCTTGTAAATATATATATATATATTTTTTTATATCGCCGGGTGGGTAGAGGTACACTGTTCCACGACGTACTCTTCCTTGTTTTAAATGACAGTATTATAGACAAACGCTACATATTCGTTGGTTTAACTGTGAAGGGTCTGAATAACAATACATGATACTGCCTCCCTATCATGATAAAATCCTCCGTATTCCTACAAAATAACGTGAACAATTAGTGTGGAATGACGTCCGCCTGCCCACATCCATGCTCGTCGTTCATTTGTTTTTCCACATTAGTAGACGATTGTCCACAAATCGGCAGCACTGGTCTACAAGGCCTCCTCATCTCCCTCACACTAACAGCCCCCTTGTCTCATCAGAATTACGTCTAGTAGCCTTATAGGTATTATTTCTTTGGGCCATGATACTTCCTGGCTGTCAGTGCGATATCCTTGTGTCCTAATGTAGTCACCTTAATGGCTAAAAACAGCAAATATCCAACACTTACCTCAGGGCAATGATGCAACAGCAACACACACACACCCTCGTCCTTCCACTGTCATACGGCCACTAGCAAAAGTAGCCAAGTAGCGACGCCTACCAAGACGAGAAACTTGTCCAGCTACTTTTACAACCACTAGATGGTACCCGGGCCCTCTCATGGTAGGGACAACTCTAGTATTTTATTCCAGGTACTGCTTGGCGTCACATTCAGCTGAGAGTGAGTCATACTGCTATAAGAGTGATAATGCTGTCTCTATTAACTCTCATGATCATACAGCTCTCTTTACCAGCCCTACCCAAAAATAAATTGTGTGTGTGTGTGTGTGTGTGTGTGTGTGTGTGTGTGTGTGCGTGCGTGCGTACGTGCGTGCTTGCACACACACACACACACACACACACACACTGCAAAAACATGGAACTGTACACCCACACACACACACAACACATCCACCTAGACACACACACACAGACACAGACACACACACACACACACACACACACATACACACACACACACACACACACACACACACACACACACACACACACACACACATCCCAAATAGCAAGGCCTGTCAAAGAATACTTGTGTGTGTGTGTGTGTGTGTGTGTGTGTGTGTGAAGGTGGATGTGTTGTATGTATGGGACTGAGGAGTGCGGGGGTGTATGGTTTCATGTGATTGCAGTGTGTGTGTGGTAAAGACTACATATTATATAGATAGATAGATAAATAGATAGATAGAAGCAGGGAGTCAGATGATGAGAGGTGTTGTGTCTGCGAGAATCGAGCAGTGCTAAACATGCTTACACACTCTGACGCGAGGAATGCTTGAGACAGCGTCTAGTGGCCATATACACACATACACACAGGCTGCGGGAACTTTCCATCCACGAGGAACACACGTGACACACCCCTGCTACACCAGAATTTAGGAAAGAGAGCTCAGACGGAGATTAGCCACCGAACAGGCGAGAGAGAAGTAGACAGGCCTCAGAGGAGACAGGTGACGGGAGAAGGGCTTGGCAATTTGGGAGAGAGACAGATAGCGAGACAGGGAGGTAGCTACCCGGGACTCATACTCGTCCGTGTGAGAGACTTGTTAATATTTCCAAGACAAATGTCATTTGATGACATTTGGTAGCAGCGAACGTATACGAACCTCGTCTACGAATCAACATTCAATTCCTACAAAATATCAAGATTGAAAACAAGAATACCTCTCTCAAGCAACAACACAACCAGCTCCTGACGCTTCTCTCCATCCAGTCCCCTCCGTCTCCCAGATCATCATGCTGATGCAGAGGTCAAGAGATCACACGACGCCTTGCAAGTAGTTTAACAAAATATTGATACAATATTGCAATTTCTACGACGAATCAGCGAACTACAACCATCTACAATCAACTACAATTAACAACTCTACGTCGTCTGTATAATCTTCTACACGCACCTACAAGAAGCGGCAGTCTTCATCCTACAACGAGTAAATCACAAGAAAAAAGGACCAAGAATACATCAAGAAAGAAAGAAAACAAACAAACAAACAAACAAACAAACAAACGAAGAGTGAGAGACGACTCACAACTCATAACCACCAGACCTCACCCTCCTCTCCCTGCTACATCCACCCAACCCCCACCGCTTACGCAGGTGTGAAGAGGTCAGTACACGCAGCAAAACACCAAGTCCATATTCACAACTCGTCTTACTCACCCGTCTTCACTCAAGTTACTCATCGCTACTCATTCACTCACCACAGCTACCAGTGTGGGAAGCCGACGTCACCATGTGCTGAGACGACAACACGCCAATCAACCCGCGAAGGACAACGCTATCACCACGTGCAACACCACTCACACCATTCTCACCACGGTAAAAATTAGTGAGTTACATAGTTACTTCATTTATACAATACACAGTGATAGACAATAAGCTTCTGCACAAACATATAAAACGTGTTGTATAGTTACAGCTTAAATATACATATTTACTTCAATTATCTTCATAATTCAATCATTAAATACTTGCACCAACAATAAATATTCTACACTGTATATATTCATTCATTTATTATAACATTTATTTACTACCAACGAGTGTTACCATTTATACCTACATAAAATACGTGTTACATACATACAGCTATACATTATTATCTCTACAAAGTGATAAAGAAAATATACCATCACAGTTACTCAGTGAGCGATCAAAAGAACTGTATTAAACATTTATTAATTAAAGCTACCTAGTGGAAACATATAAATTAAGTTACAAGGTAAACTAGAGAGAAAAAAAAAATGGCCAACACAAATGCCGTTAGCAAGAGTGAACATCTTCAACACAATCGTGAAGACAATGATTTCCACACAGTGCTGACACACATATTACCCACGATAGGTACAGGTGAACAACAAGTCAGTGTGTATAGTTAATACTGTATATAGTGTATATATTTTTTATATAAAATAACAAAGTATGGGACTATATAATATCATTTTCAGTAATACCTGTGCAATATAAACTAAACTTTAAAAAAGTATCCCAAGGAAATTAGTCAGCAATTATGTAACCATGAACAACATGGAAAAAAGCGTACACAAGCAAAGAGAAACAAACTATAGAAAATCAATACATACAAAAAAAAAAAAAAGTAAGAAAGAAAAAAGAGAAATAGAGTAAGATCACATAACAAACAAATGAAAATAAGTGTAAGTGTTACTACATATGCCAAAATACCACATAAACTACAAACAAAAAAGCAAATTGTTGTCTCCACAAACAAGTGGCATGGCACATCATCACTATCATCGACCGCAGCATATGTTAGGACTGCAGTTATTACAATTATGTTACTCCATATTATAATTATGTAACGACAAACGATTACATTATGTTACACTTTGCCAATTATGTGACAGTTGCATTAACAAGATGTAACTTTTATGTAACCTTAACTACAATTATGTAACTACAAACAATACTACAAACAATATGTACCATTTCTGTGACAGTTGCATTAACAAGATGTAACTTTTATGTAACTTTAATTACAATTATGTACCTACAAAAGATATGTAACAATTATGTAACGACAAAACAGTTGCATTAACAAGATGTAACTTTTATGTAACTTTAACTACAATTATAAGGCCAAGACACTTATGTAAGAGTTGCATTAATAAATGTAACTACAATTATAAGGCCAACACAATTATGCATTAACACAATATTTTGTAACAATTCATAAAATGTTACAATTATGTAGTACCACAATGTTAGTACAATATTAAGTCATACAATTATAGCACAATTCTGTATTACCAGTATCATCATACAAGTTAGGTGAAATATTAGACATTACTAAAGTGATAACTCTATGTAATGTATAACCTAGCAGTATTACCATTGCACAATTATATGCGTACGTCTGTTGTACATGCACGTCTTACAAAGTGTTATACAACAACCATTGCATTTATTCAAATATGTATACAACTTGTTTAAATGTATTATTACTGAATAATCACTATTTACTATGAATATTATATGTATACAATATTCATACAATTATGTTACTTTTACAATATTATGTATTTCACTTAATTAGCTTATAAGTTCATTATAATGTGTATATAATATGTATTAATATGTTATGACTATTAACTGTCGATGGTACGCCATTTTCGCGCGGCCGAGCAGTGTGGTAAAGACTACATATTATATAGATAGATATATAAATAGACAGATAGAAGCAGGGAGTCAGATGATGAGAGGTGTTGTGTCTGCGAGAATCGAGCAGTGCTAAACATGCTTACACACTCTGACGCGAGGAATGCTTGAGACAGCGTCTAGTGGCCATATACACACATACACACAGGCTGCGGGAACTTTCCATCCACGAGGAACACACGTGACACACCCCTGCTACACCAGAATTTAGGAAAGAGAGCTCAGACGGAGATTAGCCACAGAACAGGGAGGAGGAGAAGGAGACAGGCCTCAGAGGAGACAGGCAGGAGGTCAAGAAGAGGGATGACCCAAATGTTACTACATGACATGTGTGTGTGTGTGTGTGTGTGTGTGTGTGTGTGTGTGTGTGTCTGTCTGTCTGTCTGTCTCTCTGTCTGTCTGTTTGTGTGTTTGTTTGTGTGTGTGTGTGTGTGAGTGTGTAATTCACCGGGTCGGTCAGGATCACTTGATGGTCGTGATCGACAGCTTTTACCCTCCCGGAAGGGAGCAGAGAGCTCATATAGTCCGATCTAAGGGCAAGGCTGTGACCTTCACACACGCACACACCCGTCCCCTTGCTCAAGGGGGACAGTAACCACCCACTTTGTCAGTGAAACTTTTTTCGCAACCTGAGCGAGGCGCGAACTCCCGTCCACCAGTTGGCAAGCGGGAACGTTACCACTGCACCAGCGAGCGGTGTGTGTGTGTGTGTGTGTGTGTGTGTGTGTGTGTGTTTGTTTGTGTGTGTGTGTGTGTGTGTGTGTGTGTGTGTGTGTGTGTGTGTGTGTGTGTGTGTGTGTGTGTGTGTGTGTGTTAATGTATTGTGTGTGTGTGTGTGTGTGTGTGTGTGTGTGTGTGTGTGTGTGTGTGTGTGTTAATGTATTGTGTGTGGAGGGGGTGGGGGTGTATAGTTTGATGTGGTTGCAGTGTGTGTGTGTGTGTATGTGTGTTAATGTGTTGTGTGTGGAGGGGGGTGGGGGTGTATAGTTTGATGTGGTTGCAGTGTGTGTGTGTGTGTGTGTGTGTGTGTGTGTGTGTGTGTGTGTGTTAGCTCACTACTAGTCAAAGGACCTTGGTTATACATAAGAAGACATGCTATTAAAGTTGCGGCACAAATATAATATAATGTGCTATGATGTCAACTTCACTCAAAATAACGCCACGCTTCTTCTCCCTTTTCCTGTCTCCTTGCCTTGCGTCTGTCTGTCTTCTGTCTGTGTGTCTTTCTTTCTGCCTGTCTCGCTATTGCAAACCACAAATAACTCTCAACTGTCCACAGCTTCCTAGAATGTCATAGTATCCTGCATTATACTACTTTTTTCAGGGTAACTTGACCCAGATTTTCGTCCTTTTGCCGCTTACTTCACATGGGTCATAGGCAGAAAAGGGCAACGCTACGGCTCCTATTCAATAGCACTTTTTTGTGACTTACATATTCTAGTATTAATCTATTGCTACAACTCAGTATTCAGGTTGGAGAGATGGAAATTTTAAACCAAGCCAGAGTAAAATGGATACAGAACAAAGTCAAACAGCATACCTTTGGTGGGTGCAGAGGGAACAAGGCGACAGATCGCAGGCAGGAGGACAATGGCGGAAATATCCAGCAAAATCTAACCACCAGCTTATGAAGTGACGCCAACAACACTCGTGCCTCACAATCGGTTCAAACGCCCGTCCACTTTATCAATAAACACCTGTGGTTCTGAAGTATGATAACAGAAAATAAAATAATGGTGTAGACGTGATGTACTGATGCATTCTCTCCACGGAGGCTACCTCTGACCTACTGTTTATTGCTTGTTCGTCACAATGCTTCGAAATTGATGAGCCTCTCACTCGGGCATGACGGCTGACTGAACCTTTATCCTTGTCTTGTACCCCTGACCTTTTACTGAATGCTATAAAAAAACGAATAACTTCATCCTTACCTAATTCAGTGTCCAATGACAGAGATGCTCTGCTCGCATGACTTCCCCGCGCACCTTTTGTGACGCCACAGATTAAGTCGGGGTAGGCTTTCTGTTCAGAGAAAGCAGTAAAATGGATGGGTAACTGCGAAAAATTAGTAAGTCACTGTCCGCTGACTCTTCCTACTTGGATTCCAGCGACAACGTTCCTCTGACTGCACGGGCCTGTACAGAATGGTAAATTCAAAATCTTAATAAAGATATAACATAATCTGCTGACTTTTTCCCATAATCTTGCTAACAGACAGGCAGGCAGACAAAGGCAGACAGACAGACAGGTAGGCAGCCGACAGGCAGACAGACTGATAGACATATAAACCCGGGTAAACACATAGCTTCATCGCGTTTTCTCTGGTGTTGTAATAACACTCCCTTCAAGTAGAGAAAAACAAGATTATTATTATTATTATTATTATTATTTTGTCGTCTTCCTCATTACCCATTTTTTTTTTTCCAGCCTTACTCGTACCGGATCACGTTAGTCAGCAGTGATGTGCGTATTTGGGGATTAATAAAGCTTTAGTTTCATTTTCTATGTGAAGGAAAAAGGCAGCGAAAACATCGATAGTACCCCCAATAGTCTAATACCACAGCCTCTTCCCATTCGCCTCAGTCTACGTTTTTATCTTTAACCATTCTTCTTGCCAAATGGAGAGTTGTGGCAGACTCCTGTATTCCATAAACTAGCATGTTATTCGTTCTACGTACAGATTATTATGCGAAAATCTTGCATGTCACTGGCCACCAGATTTTAGGTAAAGAGATTCTGAAGTGATGTAGGGGCTGGGAACTCTATGTATCTCGACTACTTTTGGGCTGGGAGTTCACTGTTAGTAGTAGTAGTAGTAGTAGTAGTAGTAGTAGTAGTTTGAGAGATCAGCATTCCAGATTTCACTGACCAATAGTATGGAACCTTCAGGCTAGAAATGTCCGGTAGAGTTACGACATCTGCGTAGTGACTGACTTGATCGGTTCCTTTTAATTCAATAGACGACATTTTGAGCATTATTTCAGCTCTTGTCATCTCTGCACTTCAAAGTTTTCAAAGTTTTCCAACCAGATTTTCATATAGTAATTTGTCTTAAGGGTACTACTGAGCCTCCATAACTAACACAGATAGTGGAGTACCAACATATCCAGTACTCCAATGCTAGGGAGGCCATGTGGGGTGCTTTTGGTCATGCCTGAGTTCGCTGGCTTTTCTTTGGTTTGTCCTGAAATTCTGGTGTCCTTAGTTAACCCATTATGTACTCAGAGCATTTTCACAGGATGCTTATCTAATTATACTTGTTATTTACGGCTAATATTTCAGCCTGTTAATATTAAAAAAGAGTAATTACACAAGTAAATAGTTATTTATTTGATGACATGCTCAGGTTAGGAGAGAAACTCAGATATAATTGTATTTCACGTTTATTTGTATCAACATCTACACTTCGTGGCTTTGGAAAGACAATGTTAGGTCGTTTCGAAGACTGGTGAGTAGAGAGGGACTGGCGGGGATGTGTGGTGGTGTGGGGCGGGATATGGTGACACAGTGCAGTAAAGAAATGCCACATAGCTCTCTGTTGGCTGCTCCTGTCACTGATCGCTCGTCACCCCTACGAATGGATTAATATCTTAGTTAACCTTCACTGCCACAGATCTTTAGTATGTTAAATAAAATCGTCTTGAGGTATTAAGAATAAAATTAAAAATGTTATCTAGGATTCACTGGGTTAATAATCGTCCTCCTGGGCCACAGATTTTAAGCCTGGTAGATGGCGCCTCCAGTATCTTACTTGCACTACAGCAGCAACCACTGCCTCCCACACTGCCAACCCATTCTTCCTCCTGTGCCAACCTCTTCCCCTACCAGTGTCATCCTCCTGCTTTACCAGTGCCAACCTCTTCCTGTGCCAGTGCCACTGCCAACCTCTTCCTGTGCCAGTACCAGTGCCAACCTCTTCCTGTGCCAGTGCCAACCTCTTCCCTCTCCAGTGTCAACTCCATCCTCCTCCACTGAAGTGTGTGTGTGTGTGTGTGTGTGTGTGTGTGTGTGTGTGTGTGTGTGTGTGTGTGTGTGTGTGTGTGTGTGTGTGTGTGTGTGTGTGTGTGTGTGTGTGTGTGTGTGTGTGTGTGTGTGTGTGTGTGTGTGTGTGTGTGTGTGTGTGTGTGTGTGTGTGTAGTAACGATAAACGGATGTAGTTTGCAAGGTGTTGTTTGTCAGTCCTATTCTACCTATCCCACCCCCAGGTTGCACGTAGTAAATGACACCCCGATCTATTGGACGTTTCACCCTGGGGCATAAATCTTAACCCTGCTGGAGTGGTGGGCTCAGGTGCCGCATGACGTCACTAGACCTTGGGGTAGGGCAGGGTGGAGTACTACAGGGTAGGGTAGGGTCGGGTCGGGTAGGGTAGTGTAGGGTAGGGTAGGGTAGGGTAGGGTAGGGTAGGGTATGGCAGTGAAGGGTAGGGTAGGGTAGGATAAGGCAGGTTACGGCAGTGTAGGGTAGGGTAGGGTAGGGTAGGGCAGGGTAGGGTAGGGTCTCTCCGCCGCACTGTTGCATCTTTATCTCTTTTCTATCGCTACTTCAATGGTCACTGCTCCTCTGAACTGTCTGCTTGCATCCCTCCACCTCTACGACGGGCGCGTAGCACCCGTCTAGCAACAAACTCTCATCCCTTGTCTGTCCAACTCTCTAATGCAAGAGTTAACCGTTACTCCCAGTCCTTCATTTATGCAACACGTCAACTCTGGAACTGTCTCCCTCAGTCTGTATTTCCTACTTCCTATGATCTCCAGTCTTTCAAACGCAGTGTGTCCAGGCATCTCGAAATGAAAGGATCTTGAATTTGGCTCTTTTTTTTGTATTGTTTTTGTTTTTTTCTTGGAAGGAACGGTTTGCGGGCCCCTGGCCTTTGGTTCCTTCTTTCTTGCATTAAAAAAAAAAAAAAAACTTACTAGTGTTGTTGAACGTGGGTCTTTGTAGGTAGGTAGGTAGGTAGGCTGGTAACTAGGTAGGTAGGTGGGTAGGTAGGCAGGTCTGTAGGTAGACTTGTAAGTATGGTGGTGGGTAGGTAGGTAGGCCTGTAAGTTATGTGGGTGGTAGGCAGATCAGTAGATAGGATTGTAAGTATAGTAGTAGGTAGGTAGATAGGTAGGTGTATAGGCTTGTTAGTAAGTTAGTAGGTAGGTAGATTTGTAAGTATGATGGTAGGCAGGTAGGTCGGTAGGTTGGCTTGTAAGTATGGTGGTAGGTAGGTAGGCTGATAGGTATGTAGGTAGGTCGATAGGCAGGCTTGTAAGTACGGTGGTTGGTAGGAAGGTAGGTAGGTAGGTGAAGTTGTAAGAAGGCAAGTAAATATGCTGAAGGTAGGTAGGTAGGTAGGTAAGCTGGGTTATATAAAGGTAAGTAGGCCAGGAAGTAGACTCAAGGGAGATGGACATGTAGGTAGGCTTGTAAGTAGGCAGGTAGGTAGGTGTGACATGAAATTTACACTATACATCTATATATCTGTCTATTTATCTATTCATCCATCTATTTATGTATCTATCAGCTGATTCATGTCTATCCATCCATTCATCTATCCATCATCCATCCATCCATCTATCTATTCATTTATCTATTTCTTCATTACCCCACAAGGAGGCTAGGGTCCCGGGGCTAGGCTTTCACTGCTGACATTTAAGGCAAGGTTGACCAGCCTCACTCGCCCCTGAGTGGCATTATGTGAACAATATACCCCAACCAACTCTCAGATGCAAACCCTTAAAGGATCAATGCTACTGGACCCCCTTAACCCACTACACCACCAGGCGCCCTTTGCTGCTATGGTTACCACCCAGCGTAATGTCTTTCAGGATTACAGGAAATCATTTGACTTGTCATTCAGTGTAGAGTCACCATGCAGCACTACATCGACTGAGTGGATAGATGCCCATGAAGTGCTGCGCTATAAACACCTGTTGGTACCTTACGTGTTGTGGGGATGGCTTAGTCTGCTGGTGTGGGCAGGGATGTGTTAGTGGCAGGACATGGAAAAAATCCAGACATAACACCAATGGCACAAAACTGTCCCTGCAAAAAACAATACATTACCCAATGGAGGAACAAGCATTATAAATGAACCACTTGTACCATTACAACACTGCATTGGTAGTTACAATTATATATATATATATATATATATATATATATATATATATATATATATATATATATATATATATATATATATATATATATAGTATATAAAACCTTAATCTTCTTCACATTGTCATCCTGTTGCAGCGTATCATGTAGCTCAGCGGCAAAGATATACAATGCTAAGGTTCTGCCTTCTTTCCATACCACTTCTTCGTGACTAGCATCACATTCTTGTCATAACCTCTTCGTCTATATTCAAAATGGAGAGATGACAGTATCAGATCTGTTAAGGATAAGGAAAACCTGGCGTCATTTTTCACTACAATCTGTTCAATGTAACTTTATTTATTCGTCCAAGGTAAACAGCTTACAATTTACCAACATACAAACCAGCCCACCAACACTGAACAAGTATATTTGACATGGGGACCTTAAATAGTAACAACATATGAGGCGAGTATCACATCACAATCAATACACGGCGCCCAGACGAACAACCACACCAACAACCAAACAACGCAGACGTTCGAATTAATCTGAAGCACTGCCAGCCAAATTTACATCAAGGTAACCGATTCGAGTCACCAAGAACCACATTTTTATCGAGAAATGTGTATCTGAATCACTGGGAATCCCGTTTGAATCAAGACAAGTGGATCTGAGTCACCATGAATAGTAATCAGCTCGAGAAAACTGAATTTGAGTCTTTGGAAACCACATATGTGCCAAGAACACTGGATTTCGGTCACTGCATATAAACTTTGGATCAGCAGTGGAATATGGAGTCACTCTGAGCATTAGGATAAACACAAAGGGATTAAGGATCACGTGAAATCATGCTTGGATTAAGACAGTGGAGTTTTGAGTCAGTGTAAATATTTGGATCAACGCAACAGGATCTGAGTCACTCCATGCCTCATTTGGATCAAGAAAACTGGATTTGAAGTTAACGAAAACCACATTTGGATTAAGACTACCTTTTGGAGCTCAGTTTACAGATTTAAACCTTGATTTTAAAGTCTTGAAGTTCCATTTTAAAGAAACAGATTTTTGTTGTTGTTATGAAGCTTCTATTACATTTCATATCTTTATTTCTAGTCTCGTAGCTTAATTTTTTCATTTCAAATTCATCTTTACATCTTTGTTATGATATTCAATTAATTTTGTTTAAATATTCAATTTCATCGTCAGTTCAAATATTCAAATTCATCCTAAGTTTACGTATTCAAATTTATTCTTATGTTTTTGTTATAATATTCAAATTTATTCTAAGTATAAATATTCAAATTCATCGTCAGTTCAAATATGCAAATTCATCGTAAGTTTACATATGCAAATTTATCCTTATGTTTTTGTTACAATATTCAAATTTATTCTAAGTTTAAATATTCAAATTCATCGTCAGTTCAAATATTCAAATTCATCCTAAGTTTACATATTCAAATTTATCCTTACATCTTCATTATAATATTTAAATTCATTATACCTTTAAATATTGAAATTCGTCAGTTCAAATATTCAAATTCATCTTAAATTTAAGTATTCAAATTCATCCTCACATCTTCGTTATTTCAGTGTTCTGTTGGGCAGTTCTTTGTCTCGGCATCAAAAGTATACAAATCTAACCTAAAGCTGCACATAGGCTGTTGTATCTTCTCTCAGGGTGGGCCTCGTCTAACAAATATTTGGGTTATCGTACATCCAGCCGCCCTCACCCCATCCTAGGAAACTGAAACTGTACTCTCGTGGTAGTTCATCTGAAACGTGAACCCAGTGGACTGCAGGCTGAAGTTCTATCCTCCTGCAGTCCACCATCGTCCTTTTGGGGGATAGTGAGATGGTATTTGTGTAAGCACTTAAAGGCCTCTCTCTCTAAAACCACGTCAGTAAAGTGAAATGGGGGTACAATGAGAAAGAGATGTGATTGCAAATTGAATATATATACAAATACAGTTTTTTCACCTTAACTTGGCCCAAAATTTCCTTATGCAGTTTATATCCAGTGGCTCAGTGGCAGAGATAATAACACATCTTTCCATCCCTTACATTGCATTTCTTCGTGACTAGCTTCATAGCACCATATTCTAATGCTAATCTCTCGCTAGGACTCAGTATTCAAGATGGACAGATGTCAATTATAGGCCAAGTTAGTGTAAAAAGACCATAGCTACAGCCAGGCACAAAAGCTGGCTACTACTCCGCTTCATCTACCTCACAGTCTGGGCAAAAGTTGATCTACCATCCCACCCTATCTACTTTTGAAGCCAGCAGAGGGGGGTGAGGTAGAGGAGGTGAAATAATACCAACTTTTGTCCATACGTGTACAGTTATAAATCTACCGAGCCTCTCTCAGCCTAGGAATGTACACTACCAGAGGAGACCAGGAGGAAGTGAAAATTGGGTGAATATTCGTCTCCCACTACACAGTGTAATAAAATCCATCACAGAATTGAATATACAAAGATTATTGGGATGGGGTGAGGTGGCGATGTAGCTGGGGGCATGAAATACACTATAGTACACTCACTTCAACCTGGCAAAATTAAGCCACGCCCCCCTACAATGCTGAGCTGTGATTGGCTGACTCAAAATTTAAACGCAAGCCTTCTCTTCCTCCTTGCTGTTCAGTGATCCATTTTCTTTCACTCATTCCCAAATAGATTTGTCCTGGATGGTATTTTGAGGCTAATGGAGAGGCATAGATTAAAGAAATACACTTAAATTACTGAAAATATGCATCAGTCCCTCCCCCCATTCAAATCAGCCAATCAGCAGCAAGGGGAGGCGGGGCATATTCTGCAGGTAACTATGAACATACTATAGGAGGAATAGTCGTATTATATCTGGCATCAAGGCTCCCTAACACATTTTCCCTGGCTATTTATCACCCCTCTGGCATCTTAATATTCTCTCATCCATTATATGTGTCGTGTTGATATGGAAAGAGTTGTTGCACGAAGTAAAATTAACCACATTCCTTGTTTGCCATAGTTTAAATATCAACACAGCTTGCATCAGTGATAGGAGTATATTAAGCTGCAAGGAGTGAGCTAAATCACCAATGGGCATGTGTTAGGGCACCCAGGAGGCCAGTGGGGATACAAGGGAATATTTCAAGCCCACGCAGCCAAGTTAAATGGGTACACGCGTCCTCACACAAAGGGAAACGGTTCTTTGAAAACACTGAGACATTGATTAGGACAGACACTGAACATCCACTGGGCAGGAAGATAACAGGAAACATTACATATTTGGTGGAAAGACAACTTGAAGGCAGCAGTTCATAGGTTATAATTGGGCGTCGTTTGAGAGGCTAATGGGTAGTTAAGGTGTCGTTTGAGAGGGTAATTAGTAGTTAAGGTGTCATTTAAGAGGGTAATGGGTAGTTAAGGTGTCGTTTGAGAGGGCAATGGGTAGTTAAGGTGTCATTTGAGAGGGTAATTAGTAAAGGTGTCATTTGAGAGGGTAATGAGTAGTTAAGGTGTCATTTGATAGGGTGATGGGTAGTTAAGGTGTCGTTTAAAGGTGTTTGGGTTGTTTAGGTGTCATTTGAGAGAGAAATGGGTAGTTAAGGTGTCATTTAAGAGGGCAATGGGTAGTTAAGGTGTCATTCGAGAGGGTAATAGGTAGTTAAGGTGTCATTTGAGAGGGCAATGGTTAGTTAAGGTGTCATTGAGAGGGCAATGGGTAGTTAAGGTGTCATTTGAGAGGGCAATGGGTAGTTAAGGTGTCATTTGAGAGGGCAATGGGTAGTTAAGGTGTCGTTTAAAGGTGTTTGGGTTGTTAAGGTGTCATTTGAGAGGGTTAAGGTGCTAGAGTTATTATAGTCTTCTATTAGCTCTAATTTTGAACTGTTACGAGGAAAGAGGTACTGATGAAGCACTGAAGGGAAAGAAATTGGTTAGTGAATGACAAATTAGTTTGAAAGAAGCCCTGATGAAGCACTGAAGGAAAAGAAATTGGTTTGTGAAAAAAATAGTTTGAAAGAAGCCCTGATGAAGCCCTGATGAAGCACTGATGAAGCAATGAGGGGAAACAATTGGTCAGCGAAAGAAATATCCGTTAAACAAAATTCTGAATTGTAATATACACTATATGAAGCACAGACGAAGCACTGATGAAGCACCGAATGAGGGATAGAAAACAGCGACAATTTGAGAATATAAGTAGTTTGAAAAGTACTATCACAATACACAAAATTTGAAATGTAATGCAGATAGTTAGAAGCACAGGTGAAGCACAAGTGAAGCATGGGTGAAGCACTGATGAAGCACTTAACAAGGGGAAAATATGGGTTAGCGATGAATAAAAAGGATGAAAAAGATACAAAAATTACTCCCATGAAGCACTGAAAATTTGAAAAGCCAAGTCCACGTTATGAAGCACTTACTGAAGGAGAAAGTGGGTTGGCGATCCGAAAAAAGTTTGAAAATTATTATAAAATGCAGGAAATTTTGACATGTAAAGTGCATATTATGAAGCACTGATGAAGCACTGATGAAGCACTGATGAAGCACTGATGGGAAAAAATGAGTCAAAAAAAAAAAAAAACTTCCATGACAAAAAAAAAAAAAAAATGAATATTGAGGGATAAAAATGAGTTAAATGATCATACGAAAATAATAATAATAATAATAATAATAATAATAATAATAATAATAAATTCATTCCATCATGTTCATTTAGAAATTTTATTGCATGGGTAATTGAATTTAATGTGAGAGAGAGAGAGAGAGAGAGAGAGAGAGAGAGAGAGAGAGAGAGAGAGAGAGAGAGAGAGAGAGAGAGACAGAGAGAGAGAGAATTAATAGTGTATGGCAATAAAGAAATCAACACTTACCAATTTTGCTCATACATTATTATTATTATTATTATTATTATTATTATTGTTATTATTATTATTATTATTATTGTTGTTGTTGTATTTAGAATTAGCAAAACAAAGGGATATTTTAACCTGTCTCTTACATGTCTCCAATGTTTTAAATTCTCAACAAACTTCAAAAACTCACCGCTGAAATCCCTAACTGTCTATATATATATTTTCCTTCACTAAATTGGCAAAAGATATATAGTAAATCCCCTAAATTTTTGCATCAGATAAAAATACAAGCAGTTTTAAAGCCAGTCTGCCCTAAAACTCTTAATGTCATAGTAAGCAGGTGGAACTGAAATGATATATACCAAATCCCGTTTTTAAATGTGAAAGTTTATATATTTGAAGTTATTCCTGTGATCTGACCGTGACTGACTCCTGGGTATTGAAAAATATATATGAAAACTGGATATTTAGATGAGGAGTTACAAAGATGTGATACTGAATTCAAAATGGGAAATTAGTCACTTTGTATTCAGTGTTGGTGTTTGTATCCAGCCTTTGTGGTCAGTGGTTCATTTGGTATATTTTTCACTTCAATTCCAAGTTTTATTATATTGTATTGGACTTAAAAATAATTATACACAATCATGGAGGTTACGATAATATGGTCTTTGCACTGGTTGACGTGTGTGTTTACCAGATAATCGTAAAACATCGGTAAAAGCAAAACAAACAGAATTAAACACAATATGAAGGGTAGACTGTAGCTCTAAATGAACCGTCAATGTGTAAATGTAGTGGGTTGTCATCAAAGAGCTTCGGATAAAACAAAAACAAACAGAATTAAACACAATATGAAGGGTAGATTGTAGCTATGAATGGACTGTCAATGTGTAAATGTAGTGGGTTGTCGTCAAAGATCTTCGGATAAAACAAAAACAATACAAACGAAATACACCCAAACCTCGATGTAAGGGACTAAATGGGGAATCAACTTGTCCCTTACTTGACAATGTCCCTTACTTGACAATGTCCCTTACTTGACAATGTCCCTTACTTGACAATGTCCCTTACTTGACAATGTCCCTTACTTGACAATGTCCCTTACTTGATAATGTCCCTTACTTGACAATGTCCCTTACTTGACAATGTCCCTTACTTGATAATGTCCCTTACTTGACAATGTCCCTTACTTGACAATGTCCCTTACTTGACAATGTCCCTTACTTGACAATGTCCCTTACTTGACAATGTCCCTTACTTGACAATGTCCCTTACTTGATAATGTCCCTTGTTTTACCACATATAAAGACAATCTTATTATGAAATGCAATGATTGTTTCACTTGTCTTACCTATATGATTATGAATATTATTTTACGGGTCCTGTATAAAGAAACATATTGATGTGTATAACCCAGACATTATATATCAGTTTTGAATGGTCTTGTCCGTTTGTCAGGTAGAATATGGAGTCCCTTAAATCCAAAACCCCTTAAATGGGTCCCTTAAATCCAAAATCCCTTAAATGGGTCCCTTAAATCCAAAACCCCTTAAATGGGTCCCTTAAATCCTAAATCCCTTAAATGGGTCCCTTAAATCCTAAACCCCTTAAATAGGTCCCTTAAATCCTAAATCCCTTAAATGGGTCCCTTAAATCCGAAATTCCTTAAATGGGTCCCTTAAATCGGGCTTTGAGTGTATAACAGGTAGACTGAGAGTTATTCAAGCATTGTTATGGTGTGGATGGCATGTGGATTCTTGACATGTGTTATACATTGACCCAAAAACGTACACATTCGGAAATAAAACGTACATACATACATACATAAACGAAATATAATGGCAGGATTACAGTCAGAAAATAGCTGTACTGTAGATGGGATAAGAGGGTTCCTTTGCACTTTTTCTCTAGTGATTTATTGCAACTTCCTATTGGCTTTCATGGTATTTATATAATTCTCTATCTATCTATTGCCAGACGCCTTAATCCGGTAAGGGGTGGCCACAAACAAATCACCTCCATGTCACTCTGTCCCCTGCCATTTCACTGCCCTCCCTCCAGCTCACACCCCTCTCTCATATATAGTTTTAACATTGATATAGTTATAGTTACTGATATCTGAGGTGTAGTGAACCTAATCTAATCTATCTGTCTATCTATCTACCTATCTCACTATCTACTGTATCTATCTATCTATCTATAGCCCGACGCCTTCATCCCGCAAAGGGTGGCCGCAGATAAAACGCCTCCAAGTCGATCTGTCACCCACCACTTGACTGCCCTCCTCCCCAGCTCACTTCCCCCTCCCTCATATACCTCTCAACTCCATCCCCCCACCTCATCCTCGGTCTTCCCCTCCCTCATATACTAAATCACTGAAGAAAATATGCAAAGGTGCCACCAAGTCTCCCATACCATCTACAATTAGAGATTATATTATTAAAAGTAATTCCTTGAGAAAGAGAGAGAGAGAGAGAGAGAGAGA
Source organism: Coenobita brevimanus (assembly GCF_032717465.1). Classification (NCBI taxonomy): domain Eukaryota; kingdom Metazoa; phylum Arthropoda; class Malacostraca; order Decapoda; family Coenobitidae; genus Coenobita; species Coenobita brevimanus. The sequence goes on from NC_136962.1 coordinate 2,444,671, forward strand.
GAGAGAGAGAGAGAGAGAGAGAGAGAGAGCTCCCTAACACCCTTTCCTTAGTGATTTATTTTGCTTATTACCCCCTATCATCTTCATCTGTGTTACTTAATTCATTCTATCACCATCCTATGTATTCCAGAACACATTAACCAGTCATATCCAAGAATAAATCAGTAAGGAAGAGGTGTTAGGGAGCTTCCTTAACTGACAAACAAGCAAAAGACATAATAATAATAATAATAATAATAATAATAATAATAATAATAAATATAGTGCCATGCCATGTATCAGAATAAGTAGGTGGGGAGAAGGTGTTAGGGGCCTGCATAGGAGTTAATAATGACAATTGTTAGTGGGTTAATAATAATAATAATAATAATAATAATAATAATAGTCAAAGTAATGCCATGTCGTATACCAGAATAAGTTAGTTAGGAGAAGGTGTTAGGGGATGGGACTATCGTGATTGCAAAAACCGGAAGTGCATAGAAGTGAACGTACACATCCCCTTGTCATGTACGCTTAAATAACACACACACACACACACACACACACACACACACACACACACACACATCGAAAGCTCGGTTACCCTCATGTGTGTAGCAACTGTCCGCAGGTGGTTTCGTCAGCTGGCACATCACCCGAGAACAGTTGGTTTCAGGTCCTAACAACTCTTCCTAAGTGATTTATTCGTAGAAAAAGCGGGTTTCAAAGTCCTAAATAAAATGGCTTAACCGAATTCTTAACACCTCTTTCCAAGTGGTTTATTCTGCTAGTACATCCGAGAACAGTTGGTTTCAGGACTTAACAACTCTTCCTAGGTGAGTTATTCTGTCAGTACAGTACATCTGTGTACAGGATGGAGTGAGAGACTGACAAGGAGAGTGTATGCGAGTGTGGTGGAGGGGGAGAGAGGGAGAGGTGGGGGAGAGAGGGAGGGGGAGGCCAAGGATGAGATGGAGGGATGGAGTGGAGAGGTATATGAGAGAGGGGGGTGTGAGCTGGGAGCAGGGCAGTGAAATGGCGGGGGACAGGGCGACATGGAGGCGATTTGTTTGTGACCACCCCTTACGGGATTAAGGCGTCTGGCAATAGATAGATAGACAGATAGACAATGAAAAAAGCTGGATTGTAAATGGGCATAGTAGGATCCCCTAACACCTCTCCCTTAGTGATTTATTTTGGATATTACACGCTCTCTAATTCTGATATTCTGCATCAATCACATAAAAAAAAGATGTTAAGGTATGTCTATCTATCTGTCTATTTATCTATCTATCTATGTATATCTATATCTATCTATCTCTGTCTATCTATCTATGTATATCTATATCTATCTGTCTATCTATTTATCTATGTATATCTATATCTATCTCTCTGTCTATCTATTTGTCTATCTATCTTTCTACCTATTTATCTGTCTGTCTATCTGTGTCTATCTATTTATGTGTATCTATTAATGTCTTTATCTGTCTATCTATCTGTCTGTCTGTCTGTCTGTCTATCTACCTACCTTTATCTATCAGTCTATATTTATCTATCCATTTGTCTATCTATGTATTGCCAGGCACCGTAATCATATAAGGGGTGGCCACAAACAAATCGCCTCCATGTCACCCTGTCCCCTGCCATTTCACTGCCCTCCCCCCAGCTCACACACTCCTCTCTCATATACGTCTGAAGGTGGAAAGCACAAAATAAACCACTGAGGACAATGTGTTGAGGAATGTGCAAAATAAAAACCACGTAAGACCCTAACACCTTTTCCTAAGTGATTTATTTTGCGTATTACACCTTACTGTCCTTTTCTGTGTTACATAAATCCCTCCAATATCACCATACTCTGCATACTTACCAAATCATATTAAGTACATCCAGGATAAATCACTTAGGAAGAGGTGTTAGGGAGCCTTCTCAATCACTGGAATTAATACCTATACACCACTGAAATAAATCACCAAGGAAGAGGTGTTAGAGAGCTTCCAATATACACCACTCGAATAAATCACTTAGGAAAAGGTGTTAGGGAGCTTTCTTAATCAGTGAAATAAATCACTTAGGAAGAAGTGTTAAGGAGCTTTCAATATTAACCACTGGAATAAATCACTTACGGAAAGGTGTTAGGGAACTTCCTTAACCATTGAAATAAATCACTTAGGAAGGGGTGTTAAGGAGCTTCCTTAACCATTGAAATAAATAACTAAGGACGAGGCGTTAGGGAACTTCCTTAACCATTGAAATAAACCACCAAGGAAGAGGTGTTAGGGAGCTCTCAATATAAACCACTGGAATAAATCACTCAGGAAGAGGTGTTAGGGAGCTTTCTTAGTCACTAAAATAAATAGCTATACACCACTGGAATAAATAACTTACAAAAAGGTGTTATCGAGTTTCCACAATACACCACTGGAATAAATCACTTAGGAAAAGGTGTTAGGGAGCTTCCTTAACCATTGAAATAAATCACTAAGGAAAAGGTGTTAGGGAGCTTCCAATATACACCACTGGAATAAATCACTTAGGAAAAGGTGTTAGGGAGCTTCCAATATACACCACTGGAATGAATCACTAAGAAAAAGGTGTTAGGGAGCTTGTCTCGGTTCATATTTACACCACAGAAATAAATCACTTAGGAAGAGGTGTTAGGGAGCTTTCTTAACCACTGCAATAAATCACTAAGGAAGAGGTGATAGGGAGCTTTCTTAACCACTGAAATAAAGCACTTAGGAAGAGGTGTTAGGGAGCTTGTCTCACTTCATATATGCTAATAAATCACCTAGTAAAAGATGTTAGGGAGCTTCCTGAACCGTTATTTTAAATACATAACAACACCCATCTGAAACAAATCACTAAGGAAGAGGTATTAGGGACCTTCCTTAAGGAGAATATAGCTTGTCTCACTTCATATATACACCACTGGAATAAATCACTTAGGAAAAGGTGTTACGGAGCTTCCTGTAGCATTGAAATAAATCACTGAGGAAGAGGTGTTAGGGAGCTTCCTTAACCATTGAAATAAATCACGAAGGAGGAGTTGTTAGGGAGCTTCCTTAACCATTGAAATAAATCACTAAGGAGGAGGTGTTAGGGAGCTTCCAATATACACCACTGGAATAAATCACAAAGTAAAAAGTGTTAGGAAGCTTGTATCACTTCATATATACACATTGGTTGACAGATAGATATACACTGAGATGCCTAAGTGCTAACAATCATAGTAGTAGACGTAAACCAATCTATTCACTACTCTACCACACTCATCTACGCTACACCTGACTTTTGCCGCTAGATCACAACCTTGGCCAGCGGTAGTATGAGCCAGTATGTTGAAATGTGTTGATTTGTCTGCTAGTATGACTCACGGTTTATATTTGAAAAGTTAAATTTGTGTCAGTATGGTTAAATGTGTTAGTATGATTCACTGTTATAATTTATGTTTATATGAATGTAAGTATGACTCACAGTTGAAATTTGAAAAGTTAAATTTGTGTTAGTATGGTTAAATACGTGTTAGTATGATTCGTTTTGTTAAAATTTGTGTTTATATGAATGTTTGAATGATTTGCAATGTTTAAATCTGTGTTTTCATGTCTGTTAGTATGACTCACAGTTTAAATTTGAGTTGGTATAGTTATGATTATTTTAAAATTTGTGTTTATCTGAATGTTTGTATGACTCAGTTCAAATCTGAAAAGTTAAATCTGTGTCAGTATGGTTAAATACGTGTTAGTATGATTCGTTATGTTAAAATTTGTGTTTATATGTATGTTAGTATGCCTCAAAATGTTTCAATCTGATACTATACTTAAATCTGTGTCAGTATGGTTAAATACGTGTTAGTATGACTCACAGTGTTTATATTTGTGCGTAGAAGGTCTGCCTGGCGGGATGGAGTGTTTGCACGACTGCCACAGAGGATCACTTTTTGTATATCTTTCATGATGTCATTCTAGAGTGTATTCTGTATGGCTGAGTTCATTCTACACTATATTAATGGCATACATCATTTTACGTTGTATTTTCAATGGCAGCTTCATTCTAGATTGTTTTATTTTTATCAGTACGTCACTCTAGATGGTATACTTAATGCTAACGTCACTCTAGATGGTATACTTAATGCTAACTTCACTCTAGATGGTATACTTAATGCTAACTTCACTCTAGATGGTATACTTAATGCTAACTTCACTCTAGATGGTATACTTAATGCTAACTTCACTCTACACAGTATTGCTATATGTCATTCTACATTGTATTTCTAATGGTATCGTTCATCCTTGGTTATGTTATATTTGTATACCTCATTCTTCACTCTGATTTATTACCATATCTCATTCTGTTATTCTTCTTGCTGTTTTTGGTTCTGGTTAATACTGTTTTATTATTATTATTATTGTTATTATTACTATTATTATTATTATTACGATTAGTCATCATCATTATCTGAGCCAGTGTTGCCCCAGAAGGAGCGTAGGAGCCATTATTATTATTATTATTATTATTATTATCATTCTACTCATACTTCAGCATCAGAGTCCACACGGGCAGTCGTACAACACCCAAGTCCAGCAGGGCAAGAGTGACAAGCAGAGGCAGATTTAATACAACCTGTAGTACTAGGAAGCTATGGCGGTAAAAACACAATACCGTAGAGGCAGACACGGGTATAAACGGCTCTTCTACTCAGGCTGGAATGTCTGGGAGGGAAGGAAGGGTGGAGCGAGAGTTGTAAAGATTTCCCTGCTGTTGGGGTACTGCTTTGAGAGGCGAACTAGGCTTATGGGATGATTAAACTGATAAATAAATAAGAATATAAAGCTAAACAAGACCCATAGGCGATATAAATGGAAGAATTGATATATGAAGGGTGGAGGAAAGAGCGAGAGAGTTGTACAAGGAGGAATACATGGAACAATATATAAAGGGTGGAAGAAAGAGCGAGAGAGTTGTACAAGGAGTAAATGGAACAATTGATAAAGGGTGGAGGAAAGAGCGAGAGAGTTGTACAAGGAGGAATACATGGAACAATATATGAAGGGTGGAGGAAAGAGCGAAAGAGTTGTACAGATCTCTCCGATGCTTGAATATTGATTTGCGAGATGAACATGGCCTGTAGGATGTTTAAAAGGTTAAATAAATAAAAAAAGAGAGATATATATATAAGAAGTTTAAATAGAAAAATATATTAATGAAGAATGGAGGAAAAATAATAACTTTGAAACCGACCTCAAAAGCCAATCTATAGCCGAGAAACTATCATAAATGGATTTTGATTTGGAAGATGAAGAAGGCACAGAAGAGGTATATATAGAAAAATAACAAAGTAATAAATAACTCAAACTAATGTGCCTCAAAAAGCAATCTATAATTATAAAAACGCAAATCTATAATGGCAACTCTCTTGGGAAATTGTTGAGTTGGAAATATATTAAAAAATGGCGAGACGTGCCCCGGAAAATGAATATATAATCACCAATATATAACACTGATCTATAACTGCTAATATATCAGTCTATAATGGCAACAATATCAGAAGACATATCTATAATATGAAATATATGAGAAAACAGATGTAAGTACCTCAGAAAACGAACATATAATTGCAAATACAGTATACCAATCTATAATATCAGTCTATAATGGCAAATATATCAGAAAACATATCTATAATTTGATATATATTGGACAACAGATGTAAGTACCTCAGAAAACGAACATATAATTCCAAATACACCCATCTATAATAATAAATCAGTCTATTATGGCAAATATATCAGAAAACATCTCCATAATCTGAAATATATTAGAAAACATATCTATAATTTGAAATATATCAGAAAACGGATATAAGTACCTCAGAGAATGAATATATACTGAAATAGCAAATATACCAGTCAATAATAATATATTTATAACGGCAAATATATCAGAAACTGTCTCTATAATTTGAAATATATCAGAAAACATATCTATAATTTGAAATATATTAGAAAACATATCTATAATTTGGAATATATTAGAAAACATATCTATAATTTGGAATATATTAGAAAACAGACGTAAGTACACTCGCTCCAGAAAGTATCGGTGCAGAATATGTGTTAAATATTAAGACACATGGAACAAAGGACTCTGAAAATTGCGATTCTGACCTGGCACACGCAGGCATCTCAGCCGATAGATGATGCTATATCAGATACCTCTAGTGTCCTTCATACTGAGCAGGGAATGGCTGTAAATTATGTAATATATACAGGTATTAACGGGCTGTCACTGCCACCTGGTCGAATCATTCCTGGTGTCATCCAACCCACAGTGCACCGGTACATTCTGCAGCCAGTGTACCTCAGAACACAAACATACAATGACACATACAGGCGATCCCCGATTTACCAATGTTGGAGATTACGATGGTGTACTTTACGATGGTGTACTTTATGATGGTGTACTTTATGATGGTGTACTTTACGATGGTGTACTTTATGATGGTGTACTTTATGATTGTGTACTTTATGATGGTGTACTATATGATGGTGTACTTTACGATGGTGTACTTTATGATGGTGTACTCTACGATGATGTACGGTACTTTATGATGGTGCACTTTACGATGGTGTACTTTATGATGGTGTACTCTACAATGGTGTACTTTACGATGGTGTACTTTATGATTGTGTACTTTATGATGGTGTACTTTACGATGGTGTACTCTACGATGGTGTACTCTACGATGATGTACGGTACTTTACGATGGTGTACTTTACGATGGTGTACTTTATGATGGTGTACTTTACGATGGTGTACTTTATGATGGTGTACTCTACGATGGTGTACTCTACGATGATGTACGGTACTTTACGATGGTGTACTTTACTATGGTGTACTTTACGATGGTGTACTTTACTATGGTGTACTTTATGATGGTGTACTTTATGATGGTGTACTTTACTATGGTGTACTTTACGATGGTGTACTTTACTATGGTGTACTTTATGATGGTGCAAGTGTTCTAGGCATGTTTAAGGTGGCCGTGGCTAGGCTATGATGTTCAGTTGGTTGGGTGTAGTAAGGGTATTTTTGACTTATGCAAAAATCAAGTTGCGATGCAGAACATAACCCGATCGTAAGTCGGGGACCACCTCTATATCCATCTATATCCACCTCTATATCCATCTATATCCACCTCTATATCCATCTATATCCACCTCTATATCCATCTATATCCACCTCTATATCCATCTATATCCACCTCTATATCCATCTATATCCACCTCTATATCCACCTATAACAACATATCCATCTATATCCATCTATATCCATCTATATCCACCTCTATATCCATCTATATCCACCACTATATCCATCTATATCCACCTCTATATCCACCTATAACAACATATCCATCTATATCCACATCTATATCCATCTATAACAACATATCCATCTATATCCATCTATAACAACATATCCATCTATATCCATCTATAACAACATATCCATCTATATCCATCTATAACAACATATCCATCTATATCCATCTATAACAACATATCCATCTATAACCTATTCATCTATAATCGCACATATACATCACAAATGGTCTGTATCTGATATACAGTAAAAGTCCTGTGATCTGAATGGCAGGGGATGGACGGGCCTGGGGACTTGTGGCTCTCTTCTTTATTTTTTATTTTTTTTATTTTTGGAGTATTGGGAGGGTCCTTTGAAAACATGAGAGAGAGAGAGAGAGAGAGAGAGAGAGAGAGAGAGAGAGAGAGAGAGAGATTGGATGCACAGCTGCTTGTACTATCTGCCGTCGTGTCTGCTGCTGGTGAGATGTGGACCTGCCTCACTTGTGGCCTGGTGGTTATATCATGAGTGGCTCAGCCAGCATGGCAGAAAGTGTCGTGCACCAGCACCACTGAACACCACCATAGACACAACAGGTACATGTGAGGCCTTTTGATGACCCTCACTGTACATGATCATTTAATATGTCGTGCACCAGCACCACTGAACACCACCATAGACACAACGGGTACACGTGAGGCCCTCACTGTACATGATCATTTAATATGTCGTGCACCAGCACCACTGAACACCACCATAGACACAACGGGTACATGTGAGGCCTTTTGATGACCCTCACTGTACATGATCATTTAATATGTCGTGCACCAGCACCACTGAACACCACCATAGACACAACGGGTACATGTGAGGCCTTTTGACGACCCTCACTGTACATGATCATTTAATAAACCCTTCAAATGATATGGGTTATTCTTGTACTCACCGGAAATGTATACAAATGTACAGTATAGAAGTGTATAGAAGTGCAGGCCGGTCCACCCAAGGCCAAGGCCAAGGCCAAGCCAGATAAAGCCTTAGATAAAGCCCAGAAACATTAACAAAGGGTAGAAAATTTATATTAAAAAAACAGACCAATTAAAAAGAAGCCCAGGAAAAAGGCCAAAAAAAAATCAGAAAGCCAGAAAATTCGAAAAAAGGCCAGAAAATAAAAAAAGGCCAGAAAATAAAAAAGGCCAGATAATAAAAAAAGGCCAGAATATATAAAAAAGGCCAGAATATATTAAAAAAGGCCAGAATATAAAAAAAAGGCCAGAATATAAAAAAAAGGCCAGAAAATTTCGGAAAAAAGGCCAGAAAGTTCGAAAAATGCCAGAAATTTTCGAAAAGGCCAGAAATTTTCGAAAAGGCCAGAAATTTTCGAAAAGGCCAGAAATTTTCGAAAAGGCCAGAAATTTTCGAAAAGGCCAGAAATTATCGAAAAGGCCAACAAAACTGTAAACCGTTTGCCTTGGCAGGTCGGCAGTGGTGGGTTTGGGGTTGTTGGTGGCTGGATTGGAGGACTTTTACTTCATATCAGAACACGAACACAGGTGGATGTGTCTGTGCCGCCCAAAACTAACACTATCGAATCTCTCATATTAATAACAGTAAATCAAAAAACAAATATATATGAGAAAATATCACAGACAATTTATATCAGACAAGAAGCAAGTATTGCATGAATCAACCACACACACACACACACACACACACACACACACACACACACACACACACACACACACACACACACACACACACACACACACACACGCACGCACACGAACACCTACACAAAGAATTAATGATTTGAACTGTACATTTAATAAAAAATAATAACAAAACCACTTCAGAAATAATAATGATAATAATAATAATAATAATAAATCACTCCAACGCATCATATAAGTGGACAGAGGAAGACAGTAGTGATAATTATCTCATTGACTAGTGACAAAATTTGAAAGGAGCAAAGATATAAAAATAAATAACTCAATAAATAAAGTAACTCCTAAGCATCACAAAACTGTACACAGGAAGACAATCAGGAAAATTACATCACAGGGTCGCATTCTTTCAGGAAAATGGCTTAGGCTAAATTCTTAAAGGACCCTAAAATAGACTCGAATTTTGGGTAGACACTATGACCATTGCATTTCATTAAATAAATACATATATAAATAAATAAATAATCTCTCCTAAAACTCATAAAATTGTACATAGGAAGACAATGAGGAAAATTAAGTGACCAGTAAGAATTATTTCAGTAAAAGACAAGAGGAAATTTTTAAAATCTACGAGTGATATGAGAATATTTTGAGGAGAATTTTGATGGGTAGATATTTTTGAGTAGACATGTTAATAGGTAGAAATTTTTGAGTAGATATGTTAATGGGTAGAAACGTTTATAAGTAGACATAATGGGTAGACATGTTTATAAGTAGACATGTTAATGGGCAGAAACGTTTATAAGTAGACATGTTAATGGGTAGAAACGTTTATAAGTAGACTTTTGATGGGGAAGATATTTTTGAGTAGACATATTAATGGGGAGATATTTTTGAGTAGACATATTAATGGGGAGATATTTTTGAGTAGACATATTAATGGGTAGATATTTTTGAGTAGACATATTAATGGGTAGATATTTTTGAGTAGACATATTAATGGGTAGATATTTTTGAGTAGACATATTAATGGGTTGAAATGATCCTAAGTAATCTACAGCAGACGAGGCTTTTGCGTAAGACTTTTCGCTGCCTCCCTTCACTCCCTGCCAGGACTGTATTTACAATGAATTACATGTAGGTGGTTTAGCGTCTATGCTTTGTATTCCCGTCGGGCATGGGGGCTCCCTAACACCGCTTCCTTAGTGATTTATTTTCCATACTACCCAATAACATCCTTTGCTTTCTATATACTTAATGCTAACATAGATTGCATGAATAACACAGAGGAATATAGTACCTGGGCAGATTCAGAAATAAACCACTAAGGAAGAGGTGTTTGTAACCCTCCTAACTGCTCTATGTCTTGTATTCTCGCAAAAAGGAAGCTCCCTAACACCAGTTCCTTAGTGAATTATTTTCCAGACTACCCATACCTTTGCTTATTATTAAATGTCGAGAGATTGCATAACACACACGCACACACACACAGGAATGTATTAACGGGGTAGAATCAGGAATAAACCACTCAGGAAGAGGTGTTAGTAAGCTTGCACACCCCACGAGACACCGCAATATATCTGTTTATACACGAAGACTTGTGATTGTCATTAACACTACTATAAACATCAACACAAGCAATTAACACTAACAGCCATCACGCCCATATCAGTCCATTTGGTGGCTGACGAGTGGAAAGGAAAACGATGATGGTGGAAGTGGGAATGGTTGCCCTTGTGTACGCTGGATTGGAGGGCTTACAAACACTGTTTCATTGGTGATTTAGTTTGCGTAATATAACGATGCTATGTTAGTTAAAAAAAAAAAACTACCAGTAATATTTCAGAATAATTACTTTGTCTATTACAGATTAGTGGATGTCCAAACACTGTTTCATCGGTGATTTAGTTTGCGTATTGTAACGATGCTTTTCTCATATGTTACAAATGTAAAGATCAGTATTGTATAAAGATAATTAGTTTCGATATTATACCTTGGTGGATTTCCTAACACTGTTTCATTGGTGATTTAGTTTGCATATTATAACACTGCTTCTCTCCTTTGTGGATTTCCTAACACTGTTTCATTGGTGAATTATTTTTGCGTATTATAACACTCCTTCTCTCCTTTGTTATAAATAAAAATATCAGTATTATGTCCACCTAATTACTTTGAATATTGCAACTTTGTGGATTTCCGAACACTGTTTCATTGGTGAATTATTTTTGCGTATTATAACGATGCTTCTCTCCTATGTTAAAAATGCAAAGATCTGTAATGTATCAAAATAATTACTTTGTATATTACTGATCAGTGGATTTCCGAACACCATTTCATCAGCGATTTAGTCTGTGAATTATAACAAAGCTTCTCTCCTTTGTCATAAAAAAAAAAAAAAAATCAATATAATCATTTTGCCTATTACAACTTACAGATTTGCTATGTTAAAAATTGCAAAGACAACTAGTAATATACAAGAATAATTTGTATATAACAGGCTAGTGATCCTCTCCTGTTATACTTGCCAAATATATCCCTCACCCTTGTATAACCTTAACACAGCCACGGGTTAAGGTACAGGAATATCTGTGTATAACCTTAACACAGCCACGGGTTAAGGTACAGGAATATCTGTGTATAACCTTAACACAGCCACGGGTTAAGGTACAGGAATATCTGTGTATAACCTTAACACAGCCACGGGTTAAGGTACAGGAATATCTGTGTATAACCTTAACACAGCCACGGGTTAAGGTACAGGAATATCTGTGTATAACCTTAACACAGCCACGGGTTAAGGTATATCTGTGTATAACCTTAACACAGCCACGGGTTAAGGTACAGGAATATCTGTGTATAACCTTAACACAGCCACGGGTTAAGGTACAGGAATATCTGTGTATAACCTTAACACAGCCACGGGTTAAGGTACAGGAATATCTGTGAGTTAGTCTGCATATAATAACGATATATGTTATAATATAAAAGACTGTCATAAACAATAACATAACATGGAGAACTTTCGTCTGTTATATCCATCTTTTATTAATAACATTTTTGGGGGATAACTGAATAAAGGAAAAAAAATGATTAAAAAAATAATAAACATTTGAATTTTAGGTATAAACTCAATCACTTATGGGAATGTGTTAAGAGGCCTCCAACCAGCAGTGATAAGGCTCTGAGTCCAGTGAGGAAGGATTTTCACGGCAAAGTTCAGGAAGTCACCTAGTGAGTCTTAGTTCTTCATTACGGCGACATTCAGCTCACACACATAGATATCATAACACATAGATATGGTTAAATCACCCAGATGCATGTGTTTGGTAAATATGCAGACACCCGGGGGGGGGGGGACAGACAATAAAACTTCCTCCGAGTGCTTTCATATACCCAGCCTTGTTTTTGAGTGCGTAAGACCGTTTGAGGAACTTTTCTGTCCTTTTCCTACTTAGATACAAGCACACTGGTACATGCATTTAGAGTATGGGAAGTTTGGCGTGTGTTTTATAAGCAAACGTGTATTTTTTAAAACTGATTTTGACCTAACCCCTTCCCAGTCAAAATTCGATGGGGTCAGCCTTGTTATAACGTCTGTACAACGATATCCTTTATAGTGTGTCAAACTTCTGGCCAGCAAAAATAATTTCAAAATATAACTTGCAATATAACAGTCTCTATATTAATCTAGGCATGATATATACACACAATTCCACGCACTCGTAACACAAACGACGGGAAGACATAAGCTTGACATGAATTACACACACGCACACATGATCGTATGGTATTTCACATCCCGTCAGTCCGGTGATTTGTTTGTATAATTATCATGATTACCTTAATGACACTGTCTTTATATATCATGGCTTCCAAACGATGCTGATTATATTTCTTTAATGTCAAGGTCGCCTAATAATGCTCATGTCTTTATATAATGGTTACCAACTGATTATATCATGGCTACCTAATAATACATTTTTTAAATATCATAGCTACCAAATAATGCAAATTTTTAAATATATCATGGCTACCAAATGATCAGTTTTCTTTAATTATGACTACCTATTGACTTAGGTTCTTCCTTTACCATGGCTACCAAACGATGCATTTTTCAGTATATATATTTTGACTGCCTAATGATGATATTTTGTGATATTATTCCTGCCTACAAATGATTCCATTCAATGTCAGAGGCAGGCCTGGATACAGCCTTCATAAACTCCCAAGAGGACTTCCCTAAATTAAATGGAATCATCCAGTAGCATGAGGAATAGTCCAAAAACACATCATAGGGGAGAAGGTACAAGAGTCGGTATTCTAGGGGGCACAAGGAGGATGGAGAGTAAGAGACTGACGTGGAGAGTGTATGTGAGTGAGGTGGAGGAGGGGAGAGGGAGGGGGAGGCCAAGGATGAGAGGGAGGGATGGAATGGAGAGGTATATGAGAGAGGGGGGTGTGAGCTGGGAGCAGGGCAGTGAAATGGTGGGGGACAGGGCGACATGGAGGTGATATGTTTGTGGCCACCCCTTACAGGATTAAGGCATCTGGCAATAGACAGATAGACAAGGAGGGTCTTAATGCCTCTTCTGTAGTGATTTATTTTGCATAATTTACCCTGTCTCGTCAGTGTCCTTTTTATCGCTGCAGTTTACACTGATAAAATTTTGGTGGATGTTAAAGTGTTTTGGGAGTTTGGTGCTGATGTGGATGTGACTGAGAGTGTTAGGATGGAGAATGAGAGACTGACTAGGAGAGTGTGTGTGAATGGAGTGAAGGAGGAGACCAAGGATGAGATGGAGCGGAGATATCAGAGGGAGAGGGGTGTGAGTTAGAGCAAGGGCAGTGAAATGTTTGAGTTGGGGGGGAAGCCCAAGGATGAATGAGGTGGAGGGATGGAGTGGAGAGCATGGATAATGAGAGACTGACTAGGAGAGTATTTCAGTGAGGTGGAGGGGGAGACCAAGGATGAGATGGAGGGATGGAGTGGAGGAGTCTGGCAATAGATTGATAGACCTTCACATCACTCATCAATACTTGCCAATCTAGCCTACAAACAGCACTTCGCGATTTATAAACACCACTTCGCGATTTATAAACAACACTTCGCGATTTACAAACAACACTTCGCGATTTACAAACAACACTTCGCGATTTATAAACAACACTTCGCGATTTATAAACAACACTTCGCGATTTATAAACAACACTTCGCGATTTATAAACAACACTTCGCGATTTATAAACAACACTTCGGGATTTACAAACAACACTTCGCGATTTACAAACACATAGGAATTTACAAGCCATAATTTGATACTTTCACCCATAGTTAAATTCATAACTGGCACTGTTTATTGGAAAAAATGGCCAGCAGATAAATAACATATATATTTATCTTTGTATTTACTTATTCATATGGCTGGTAATCAGGACTGGAAGAATTGGAACATTACAAAGTGACCGCTGTGGAATTTATGAAGTAATTTATCTGATGTACTGTTGCCACCGCCAAAAATAGTTAATAATTGACTTACACGGAATAGCAAAGGAAAAAATGTATATAACTTGCTGTAAACGTTGTCAAAAAAAATGTTTAATGGCAGTTTATACAGGAAGCAAAATTTAATAATCTATCTATCTACTGCCAGACGCCTTCATCCCATAAGGGGTGGCCACAAACAAATCGCCTCCATGTCACCCTGTCCCCTGCCATTTCACTGCCCTCCCCCCAGCTCACACCCACCTCTCATGTACCTCTCCACTCCATCCCTTATTCTCATCCTTGGCCTCCCCCTCCCTCTCCTCCCTCCACTTCAATCACATACGCTCTCCTCGTTAGTCTCTCACTCTAGATTCCCCCAGCTCACAATCCCCCTCTTTCATATACCTCTCCACTCCATCCCTCCATCTCATCCTCAGTCTCCCCCTCCCTCTCCCCCCTTCAATACCAAAGGATTTTCAGAAGTTGGTAAAATTCCTCTGACATCCACAAAAGTATATTATAATGATTTGACCTAATTTGGCTTCGATTTTGATGTGTGTGTGTGTGTGTGTGTGTGTGTGTGTGAGAGAGAGAGAGAGAGAGACAGAGAGAGAGAGAGAGAGAGAGTGTGTGTGTGTGTGTGTGTGTGTGTGTGTGTGTGTGTGTGTGTGAGAGAGAGAGAGAGAGAGAGAGAGAGAGAGAGTGTGTGTGTGTGTGTGTGTGTGTGTGTGTGTACCTCAGTGGTCCAGTAACATAAAATTATGGCCATAAATTCTTACCACGGCACTTCTTCGTGACTAGCATCATATTCTAGGATTTATATTTTTCACACTCCATGGCAGAATGTTACTACACTGGCTCTATATCCTCACCACTGCACTTCTTCGTGACTAGCATACTTGTGCTAATCTTTTTTTTTTGCATACGCCCTTCCCAAAGCACTTCTTCGTGACTAGCATCATATTTAAGCATTAAAGTTTCTCATACTTCGTGGCAAAATACTACTACTATGGCTCTACATCCACATCACTGCACTTCTTCGTGACTAGCATCATATTCTAGACATCACAGCACTTCTTCGTGACTAGCATCATATTCTAGACATCACAGCACTTCTTCGTGACTAGCATCATATTCTAGACATCACAGCACTTCTTCGTGACTAGCATCATATTCTAGACATCACAGCACTTCTTCGTGACTAGCATCATATTCTAGTGTTAATCTATTGGCAACACAGTGGAGTGGTGTGGAAGCAGTGTTATGTGTGGAGTGGAGTGGAAGTGGTGTTATATATGGGGTGGAAGTGGTGTTATATATGGGGTGGAAGTGGTGTTATATATGGGGTGGAAGTGGTGTTATATATGGGGTGGAAGTGGTGTTATATATGGGGTGGAAGTGGTGTTATATATGGGGTGGAAGTGGTGTTATATATGGAGTGGAAGTGGTGTTATATATGGGGTGGAAGTGGTGTTATATATGGGGTGGAAGTGGTGTTATATATGGGGTGGAAGTGGTGTTATATATGGGGTGGAAGTGGTGTTATATATGGGGTGGAAGTGGTGTTATATATGGGGTGGAAGTGGTGTTATATATGGGGTGGAAGTGATGTTATATGTGGACCACCCTGGGCATATCAAACACTGGGCGATATGACGTAGAGAAATGGGTGTAATTAGTAAATAAATGGGTGTTATTAGTGAAAAATGGGTATTATTAGTATTGAAATGGGTGTTACTGGAAAAGAAGTAGGGGATCAAGGAATAGGTAGG
>NC_136962.1:2465942-2508442 GCF_032717465.1 Coenobita brevimanus
GCAGCCTGTCTATTAAGCCCCATGATGTCAAGGAAAAGGAACTGAATAGAGGCTGCTAGAGATCAAGCGGCCCCACTACTAAGTCCCATGATGTCCGGGAAGAGGGACTGAATAGACGCTGCCAGAGATCAAGCAGCCTCCGAATTCAACCCCGTGACTCAGAGATCAGGGAGTTAATAGAGACGCTGCCAGAGATCAAGCAGCGTGGATAGCCGCCATATTGGAGCTTTTATGAACGACTAATTTAAGATCCCACTTCCACACACCCAAAAAAACTCAAAAAAACAGCGAAATAGCGAAATTGATCGTCAAATTACTCCTGGAATTGACAACCAAGAATCTGTTAACTTATACATGTCAAGCAGCGATCCTTCAATTATATATCTATCATTCAATATACATTGTTATACATCTGTCAGCCGTGTAATTCAACAGTTTATACATTTACCAACCAGCGATCCTTCAGTTTATGTATCTATCATGCTATACATCTATCAAACAATCCTTCAGTTCATACATCCCTCATCTGCTATAATTATACATTTGCCAACCGCTGTATTACACTGTATAAGCTGTATTTCGAGTCATTCTGGGCTATATCCATCTACCTGGCCTGGGTAGAACTTCTTAATCTACTTCCTCCTTCTACCGGTACTGTTTGCAATCTACCAACACCTCTTATCAATCTACTAACCATTTTCTTTCAATCTACCAACACCTTTGTTTTCCAATCTACTCTTTCCATCAACCAACGTGTTTTCAAATCTACTCTCCATTTTCTGACACCGTTTCAAACTACTCTCTACCAACACCTTATTTCCATCTACCCCCTCCATCATTCAGTGTAGGAGAGACGTAGAGGGATTAGAGACAGATTTAATTCACCTCTTCACCTAAGCACAGTCCGACAGAAGGAGAAATTTAAAAAGTGAGAACCCGGGGCCAGGCAGTTCACCGTTCCAACCGACTAACGAACTTTGCATTCAAATTTTGGTTCCTCTGCATCATTTAATTTTGATTATAACTGATTTCGTTTTTCTATAACTGATTCTATAATTTTTCTCTTCTATATGTTTCTTGTTTTTCCTCCTCTGTTTCTGATTATTCTTCGTTTTAAATGTAAGGATTGGATATTGAATTAACTGACACTTGTGGTACAATTAGTTTCTGCATCTTGCCCTCTCCCTGCGTGACTATACAATTCTTCAATCTATAGCCAGACGCCATAATCCGGTAAGGGATGGCCATTTGTCTTTGAGTTAGTTGTTTTATGTCTATCTGTCTATCTATCTACTGCCAGACGCCATAATCCGGTAAGGGGTGGCCGTCTGAGTTGTTTTGTCTATCTGTCTATCTATCTACTGCCAGACGCCATAATCCAGGAAGGGGTGGCTGTTTCTGTCTTAGCAGTTTTACAAGGGGGGGCACTAACCCTCCACCAACCCACTTGTTGACACGCAGGGAACACGTATGGGTTGGTTATATGGTTACCACCCAGCGTTGTACATGGTTTCCTGGCCTATCATCCATAATTTTTTCCAGTACAAGATATTTCCCTCCCCCAAGGTAAAACACACACACACACACACACACACACACACACACACACACACACACACACACACACACACACACACAGGAACCAAAAATTGAAATGTAAGGTGCGTTATATGGAGTGAAGGTGTGGCCGCCCCTACACCACGACGCAGCCTCTGTCCCATTACATTGAGCAAAGACGATCAATTTGCCTCGTGCAAGATCCCGCAAAATCAATGGAGAAAATGACGACCTGGGCTGGCATTCCAGCTGGGTGAGGAAGCTCCCTAACACCTCTTCCTTAGTGATTTATTTTCCAAACTATATCTCCTGGTTTGCTTCTCATGTCTTCAGTTGCATAACTCCCAAGAATATAGTAACACAACAGAATCAGAAATAAATCACTAAGGAAGAAGTGTTAACAATCCCTAACACCTCTTCCTTAGCGATTTATTTCCAAACTATATATCCTGGTTTGCTTCTCATGTCTTCAACGCATAAATAACACACAAGAATATGGTAAAGGAGCAGAATCAGAAATAAATCACTAAGGAAGAAGAGTTAACAATCCCTAACACCTCTTCCTTAGTGATTTATCTTCCAAACCATAAAATATCTCCTGGTTCACGTCTCATGTCTTCAGATGCATAAATAACACACAAGAATATAGTAACAGCAGAGTCAGAAATAAATCACTAAGGTAGAGGTGTTAACAATCCCTAACGCCTCTTCCTTAGTGACTTAATATTGAAACTACACATTAACATCCCCTGGTCTGCTACATATATCTTTTTCAGGTTGACAAAATTGTATGACACGAGAATATTGCAACTAAAGGAGCAGGATCAGAACTAAACCACTAAAGAGGAGGTGTTAGTAAGCTTCCTAACCATAGCAGAGCACCGCCCTTGTGTCTCTCTCTCACTGGGGTCTGCACTCCGGGAAACTCACTCTTAATTAAACAGGCTCTCAAAATGACGCATAAATTACACAACACTGAGGTGCCAGGAAGCAGAGTCAAAGGCCTGATACATAATGAACACACAGACTTTTCTTCCACCATTTCTTCCTATATGACACTGATATTGTATAAACTTGTCATTTTCTTTCTTCCCTTCCACGCATTTTTTAATACTGATTCAAATGGGTACAGGGGAATGTATAGACTTTTTTCCCATCATTTCTTTCTATATTTTGATACGGAAATTTTATAAACTGGCCATTTCCTTCCCTTCCACGCTCCTCATTTCAGATACTGATTGCAATGGGTACTGGGTCAATATTTCTAAAAACATGTGTGTAATCAAGCCGCCCTCCCTTACCTGTTGCTATGCCCTCCCCTCCCCCCCCTTCCCATCACCGGCTGCCCCAGTGCAAGCGTCATCCGCGCCACGGAAGCGACGTCAACACGTGTGGCGCTTGTGTCCATAACATCACCACCACACACTGTTGTCCTCTTAGTGCACACGGCTCCTGTCTCGGTGCACACTTTCATCCCAGTGCACACGATCATTACCTCTGTGCACCCTGTCATCTCAGCGCACACTGCCTTCATTTCAGTGCACACGATCATCCTCATCTCAGCGCACACTGCCGTCATTTCAGTGCACACTACCACCACCTCCTCAGTGCACACTATCTTCCTCATCTCAGCGCACACTCCCTCCATTGCAGTGCACACTACCTTCACTTCAGCACACTACCTTCACCTCCTCAGTGCACACTATCTCCCTCACCTCAGTGCACACTCCCTCCATTGCAGTGCACACTACCTTCACTTCAGCACACTACCTTCACCTCAGCATACACTGCCGTCGTTTCAGCACACTACCTTCACCTCCTCAGCACACACGGCCGTCGTTTCAGCACACACATCACCTCCTCAGCACACACTGCCGTCGTTTCAGCACACTACCTTCACCTCCTCAGCACACACTGCCGTCGTTTCAGCACACACATCACCTCCTCAGCGCACACTGTCGCCTGAGTCTGAGTCGACACGCATGACGCTGCTGACAGGCAGGAGTCGGTACCAGCCACTGAGGGGGCGTAGACCTTGCTCCAGCTTGGCCAGGTTAATCTCGGCCACTCCAATACCCACGTTGTGTTCGAAGCCTCGCTGCCGTTCCCACACCATCACCAGGAGAGACCGGCCCTGAGCGTCCTGGGCAGCGTAGCGGAGAGTCTGGTTGAAACGAGGTGTCCGGGAGTGTTTGGTGACCCGAGTCTTGCGCTTGTGGATACGCCGCTCACCTTCCTTCAAATAGGTCTTCACGTAGGTGTCTGATGGGAGCAAAATGGCGGTGATTTAGTGTTTGCAGACAAAATTCCCTCTTACATGGGACTACTTAGGCATTTGAAGTGAATTAAATGGGAGTGATTTAGTGTTTGCAGACAAACACAGAAAATGAAACACTGATATGGGACTGCTTACGTGTGTGAAGGGAACAGAATGGTTGTGATTTTGTGTTTGTAGAAAAAATTAGAACACAAAACACTGATATGGGATTGTTTAGGTGTTTGAAGATAATAAAATGAGAGTGATTTGGTGTCTGCAGACAGAACTGGAAAACAGGTCTTCACGTAGGTGTCTGCAGGGAGCAAAATGGAGGTGGTTTAGAAGAGCGTAAAGGTTTGGTTCCCGCATGGACACCGCATTTGCACCTCTCCGCCCAGTTAACACAGGCACCATAGCAGGCTCCACATCACCCCATTATCTGGTGATATGGTTACCACCCAGCATTGTAAATTATTTCCCAGGTAACAAACAAGCATCAGGTTTGTCAGTCAGCGCAGAGCAGCAGTTAAAGTAGTGCCTCAATACCCCAGGTGGAACCGAAATGGGATCTTGGGAGTATCCAGAGAAGCCTCCTGAAAAACATGGACATTTTGTGTGTGGTAACTACAGCTGACAAAAACAAGTATCTATCTATCTATTGCCAGACGCCTTAATACCGTAAGGGGTGGCCACAAACAAATCGCCTCCATGTCGCCCTGTCCCCCGCCATTTCATTGCCCTGCTCCCAGCTCACACTCCTCTCTCATACACACAACAAGTAACTGTATAAAAGTAACAAAAACAATCTTTGAAATTCAGTTGTTTGTTCATAACCACTGAGCCAGGTAGACGACGACGATGGTTAATATGTGTGTGTGTGTGTGTGTGTGTGTGTGTGTGTGTGTGTCTCTCTCTCTGTGCCTGTGTGTATCTGTGTGTGTGTGTGTGTGTGTGTGTGTGTGTGTGTGTGTGTGTGTGTGTGTGTGTGTGTGTGTGTGTGTGTGTGTGTGTGTGTGTGTGTGTGTGTGTGTGTGTCCGTGTCAAAAACTCAAATCTCATAAGGTATTGATGGCAGAAGGCACAGTTATCAAGTTCAGAGTCACAACCTGAGTTTACACGTCACTCAGCCAGCACTGGGAGTCAGGCAGGATCAATGTACTGTATGGCGGTCAAGTTTACATCTAACAGTAATTACAGTCTCTCTCTCTCTCTCTCTCTCTCTCTCTCTAACAGGAAGATGCCAGTGAAAGGAGTAATAATAAAGACAAAGAAAACATAAAACGATGTTATTTGGTTGAAAATATAAAACAATATATGGAATGCAGCTGTTTGTTTATAACTCTCTCTCTCTCTCTCTCTCTCGACATGGAGGTAAACCTGGAGGTACTGAGGCTGGAAAAGTTTAAAAACCACACCTGCAGTCACCTTTGGAAGTAGGCAGCACTACATCAAGTGAGTGGATGGTGGCTGCCACTGCATACTCTACAAACTACAGCAACAAGATTTATTCCTGACACACACGTTTGGCTCTTTACAGTAAACAACTCTATCCACAGGTAAACAAACTCTATCCTCAAGTAAACAAATTCTATCCTCAACAGTAAACAAACTCTATCCTCAAGTAAACAACTCTATCCTCAACAGTAAACAAACTCTATCCACAGGTAAACAAACTCTATCCTCAACAGTAAACAAACTCTATCCTCAAGTAAACAAACTCTATCCTCAACAGTAAACAAACTCTATCCTCAAGTAAACAAACTCTATCCTCAAGTAAACAAACTCTATCCTCAACAGTAAACAAACTCTATCCTCAACAGTAAACAAACTCTATCCACAAGTAAACAAACTCTATCCTCAAGTAAACAAACTCTATCCTCAACAGTAAACAAACTCTATCCTCAACAGTAAACAAACTCTATCCTCAACAGTAAACAAACTCTATCCACAAGTAAACAAACTCTATCCTCAACAGTAAACAAACTCTATCCTCAACAGTAAACAAACTCTATCCACAACAGTAAACAAACTCTATCCTCAACAGTAAACAAACTCTATCCTCAACAGTAAACAAACTCTATCCTCAACAGTAAACAAACTCTATCCTCAACAGTAAACAAACTCTATCCTCAACAGTAAACAAACTCTATCCTCAACAGTAAACAAACTCTATCCTCAACAGTAAACAAACTCTATCCTCAAGTAAACAAACTCTATCCACAACAGTAAACAAACTCTATCCTCAAGTAAACAAACTCTATCCTCAAGTAAACAAACTCTATCCTCAAGTAAACAAACTCTATCCTCAAGTAAACAAACTCTATCCTCAAGTAAACAAACTCTATCCTCAACAGTAAACAAACTCTATCCTCAACAGTAAACAAACTCTATCCTCAACAGTAAACAAACTCTATCCTCAAGTAAACAAACTCTATCCTCAACAGTAAACAAACTCTATCCTCAAGTAAACAAACTCTATCCTCAACAGTAAACAAACTCTATCCTCAACAGTAAACAAACTCTATCCTCAACAGTAAACAAACTCTATCCTCAACAGTAAACAAACTCTATCCTCAACAGTAAACAAACTCTACCCTCAACAGTAAACAAACTCTATCCTCAACAGTAAACAAACTCTATCCACAACAGTAAACAAACTCTATCCACAACAGTAAACAAACTCTATCCTCAAGTAAACAAACTCTACCCTCAACAGTAAACAAACTCTATCCTCAAGTAAACAAACTCTATCCTCAAGTAAACAAACTCTATCCACAACAGTAAACAAACTCTATCCTCAACAGTAAACAAACTCTATCCTCAACAGTAAACAAACTCTATCCTCAACAGTAAACAAACTCTATCCACAACAGTAAACAAACTCTATCCTCAACAGTAAACAAACTCTATCCTCAAGTAAACAAACTCTATCCACAACAGTAAACAAACTCTATCCTCAACAGTAAACAAACTCTATCCTCAACAGTAAACAAACTCTATCCTCAAGTAAACAAACTCTATCCTCAACAGTAAACAAACTCTATCCTCAACAGTAAACAAACTCTATCCTCAACAGTAAACAAACTCTATCCTCAACAGTAAACAAACTCTATCCTCAACAGTAAACAAACTCTATCCTCAAGTAAACAAACTCTATCCTCAACAGTAAACAAACTCTATCCTCAAGTAAACAAACTCTATCCTCAAGCTCTATCTATCCATCCATCTATCTATCTATCTTGTTATGGTGTATATTACGGTGCACTCTTAACCCTTAATTAATCACTAAAAGGGATAAGGTAAAGTTCACAAGAAAACAAACTGAACTATACACTATAACACACACACACCAAATAAGAAACCAGGATTCATTTTACAAAAGGGGAATTCATATAGGCCTCAGAATACAAATATAATCAAGTTTTTTCCTACCTAACCAGAATACAATCAGTGGAGGCTACAATACTCACACAGCTCGAGGAAGCCTGGAGACTTGTTGATGTACAATCCAGTTATAATTCACACACTAGTGTAAATGGAGAAGTGAACCAAAAACGGGAAATGGTGCACAAACAGTGTGTTTTGTAATCAAAGTCATGTATTGAGTAACGTGTGATAATATGAGGAAAAGTGCAACAAAATATGACAAAAGTGTAACATGACAATAAGCGACAAAATGTGAGAAAACTGTGACAATATGTTTACAAATGTGAACAAATGTGACTCTCACATTGTCCTCAAGCTTATAAAGCAGACTTACTCCGCCTCTCTTGGCTAACTAGCCACTAGGCTGTCTTAAGTGCAATCTCCAGCCACTTACAAACATACAGGTACCTGCTACCACTGGGGGCCTTACACATATTACACAAAACCGATGGTGTGCCGTCAAGAAAGCTAAGAAAGCATTATTTAGGCTTCTGTTGGCACTCTCATTGGCTCCTGCCACACTGTAAGTTACACCCACTACCTTCAAGGACATAAGGGTTTTCTGCGCAATTTGTGGGAAAAACAACTAGTGTGTTATCAGTGCAGAAGGCAAAGTTGACCACTGAGTAAATACAGCTGGGGTCTAGCTTACCCTGACAGCCAGCAATACTGATACAAAAATAATGTATCAATCTGGGCAGCTCGCCTGTCTCCTTTCATTATCACTATATATCTTATTTCACCATTCGCTACTAGGTAACTACGCCAGTGACAATCTATCTGTCTATCTATCTATCTATAGCCCGATGCCCTAATCCCACAAGGGGTGGCTGCAGACAAACCGCCTCCAAGTTGCTCTGTCACCCACCATTTGACTGCCCTCCCACCAACTCCCTCCCTCATATACCTCTCAACTCCATCCCTCCACCTCATCCTCGGTCTCCCCCTCCTCTCTCCCTCCTCAAGTCATAGCAAACACACTCTATCAAGTAAACCAACTCTATCCTCCAAGTTGCAATACACAACGGTACACGATCTATCCTTGTGGTGGTACTGACCTGGATCCTGACCCGATGCGGCCGAGGGGAGCCCCCGTGCGCTGTTGACCACGACCTCCAGCTGCCCCTTGGTCAGTGTAAGCGCCAGGTGGATCTCCCCGAGCGTGAAGTCATCTGTAGAAGGCAGGGCGTTGGCTCCGATCCTTGTCACTCAGCACAGAACTACACTTAAATTTATCCTCACTATTTTGATGATTTGATTCACTTTCCGAGTCTCATAATTCAGCATGAAGATGTATACAAAATTATCCCAGCTAATATTTATGATTTTATCCCAATATCCGATCTTTACGTCACTCAGCACAAAGATACATTTATATTTATCCCAGCTATTATTTATGATTTTATCCACTTTCCGATCCTTAGGTCACTCAGCAAGGAGATATATTTAATTTTATCCCAGCTATTATTTATGATTTTATCCACTTTCCGATCATTCAGGGAAGGGTTAGACGTTTACTAATATATCTCTAACACGAGAAGCGGAAGAAAATCACCATCAACGGCAGAAATCAACACATGTTCAAAATTCTTCACGCATGGAATCTGGATATACACCAGGCTCAAATTTATAATAGTTTTGACAATTCTATCGACTTCCAATATTATCTACTTCTTGAATTTTAATGGAGGAGTTGGATATGCAATGAATAAACCCCTTAAAACGAAAACCATTTGCTGAAAAATCATGACAGCAAAAATAAAAAGTAAAAAAATAGATTCTTGACCAGTGGAATCCAATGTCTTTTAAAATTTATTCCTGCCATATTGACGATTTTATCCATTTCCAAAAATTAATGGAGGGTTAGATATGGCATGAATAAACCCCTTCAGTATGAGGACCATAAATAAAATTGCCGATAAAATAAAATAGATATAAATACACCATCCAGATCTGAGGGGTTATGTGGCACTAAGACTCCCTAGCACCTTCTCCTCAGTGATTTATTTTACCTGGTACACCTTAATATTTTCCCGTACTCATCATCATCATCCGGACCTCCTTTCCCACCCTACGGTAGGGTGAGGAGTAGCAACGTCCAGATAGCCTAACTCTGTCCAATCCAATGGGCCACGCTTCCATCCACTCACCATTCAAGCCCCCGGAATCCTGGCTCTATCTGATACGCCCAAAACATTCACCACATTCTGTAGCTTCACATAAACGTGTCCGATAGAGTCAATCCAGACGCTGTCACGTTAAAACGGGGTGCCCAGCCCAATGGGCCATGCTCCCATTCACTCATCATTCAAGCCCCCGGAATCCTGGCTCTATCTGATACGCCAAAAACATTCACCACGTTCTGTAGCTTCGCATATACGTATCCGATAGAGTCAGCCCAGACACTGTCATGTTAAAAAGGGGTGTCAAATCCCTGATCATGCACTTCTTCACACAACATTCATCCAGCCAGCTCGATCTCATGTCAGTTCCCTAGCCTTACCGACTTCCATACCACTCTTCCTCACACACTCATCCACTATATCCCTCCACCTTCTCCTTGGCCTACCTCTCTTCCTCACACACTCATCCACTATATCCCTCCACCTTCTCCTTGGCCTACCTTACCTCCTCCCTCCTTCAAACTCATCCAGCCATCTCGATCTCTTGTCAGTTCCCTAGCCTCACCGACTTCCATACCACTCTTCCTCACACACTCATCCACTATATCCCTCCACCTTCTCCTTGGCCTACCTCTCTTCCTCACATACTCATCCATCATATCCCTCCACCTTCTCCATGGCCTACCTCACCTCCTCCCTCCTTCAAACTCATCCAGCCAGCTCGATCTCTTGTCAGTCCCCAGCCTCACCGACTTCCATACCACTCTTCCTCATACACTCATCCACCATATCCCTCCACCTTCTCCTTGGCCTACCTCACCTCCTCCCTCCTTCAACCTCATCCAGCCAGCAGTATCTCTTGTCAGTCTCCTGGCCTCATCTCAATATTATGCTATGCCTCAATATTTCTTTTCTTATTACTGACAATGTTCTGGTATCGTACAGTAAGCTTTTCAGAGTCCGACAGTCAATTCTCCCGGGCATGTGGCGGTTTGTTCTATTTATCTATCTATCTATCTATCTATTGCCAGACGCGTAGCCACAGATAAATAGCCTCGCATGTCACCCTGTCCCCCGCCATTTCACTGCCCTCCCCCCAGCTCACGCCCACCCACGTCCAATGTGGCTACTTTACAGGGTTAGTTATGCAAACTTCCAACCACACCCATGTCCACACACACTGATCCACACCTACTCCCTCACACATCCACACGCACACACCTAATCCCTCACACACCCACATCTACTCCCTCACGCACCCACACCTGTACACACACACACTCACACCTGTACACACACACACCTACTCCCTCACACACCCGCGCACACCCACCCACACCTGTACACACACACACCTACTCCCTCACACACCCGCACACACCCACCCACACCTGCACACATTCATACCCACAACCATCAATACCTGCATCCACCCACGCCCACACTCACCCAGGCCTGCACCCACCCACACCCGCCCCCACACAAGCATAAACACACCTGTATATTGACAAACTTCATACACATTCCATTTTTATGTGTATGAAAATTCTAATTGAAATGAATAATTCAAAACCTAAAATGTGTTAGGAACCTTTAATATTTTAGGCAGACACGATCAGTACTGGGATATTATGGTGTATATATCAAAACAAATCTATCTACTGCCAGACGCCTTAATCCCGTAAGGGTTGGCCACAAACAAATCGCCTCCATGTCACCCTGTCCCCTGCCATTTCACTGCCCTGCTCCCAGCTCACACCCCCCTCTCTCATATACCTCTCCGCTCCATCCCTGCATCTCATCCTCAGCCTCCCCCTCCCTTTCCCCCCTCCACCTCACCCACACACACTCTCCTCGTTAGTCTCTCGCTCTCCATCATCCCAGCTCACACACCCCTCTCTCAAATACCTCTCCACTCCATCCCGCCATCTCATCCTCGGCCTCCCCCTCCCTCTCTCCCCTCCATCTCACTCACATACACTCTCCTCGTCAGTCTCTCACTCTCCATCCTCTCCACATGGCCAGTTTTATCTATACACTGATGAATCAGTTCTTATTGAAAACCTATGGGAGAATAAATCACTTAGGGAGTAGTGTTAGGGAAATAAGACTAGCATAACATTTGCTTCCATCAATAAAATTAATACTGAGGTGTAAATGGGAGAATGAATCACTTAGGAAGGGGCATTAAGGTCACAAAAGCCACTTGAAATAAGATCCTTGGTCACTTACAACATCAGTCATAATATCAGAGAAAAGATCAATTATTTCAGAAAGAATATTAAAGAAAAATGTCTATTATTCGAAAAACCAAGAGATCAGAGGAAGAGTCAGATTTATCACAAAGCATGATTTTAAAAGATTCTATATATCACACATTTATATAACTAGAAATAATGATAATATTTTCACATAAACCATTATTTTCAAAGATTCTATATATCACACATTTATATAACTAGAAATAATGATGTTATTTCACAAACTATAATTTTAAAAGATTCTATATATCACACATTTATATAACTGGAAATAATGATAATATTTTTTCACAAACCATTATTTTCAAAGATTCTCTATATCACACACTAATAAAACTAGAAATGCTGGTGGTTAACTAAATGTTCTACTATTTCTCTACCTTTAAATAACTAATGGAGAACTAGAACACCGAGAAGAACACTAACATGCCAATAATTCCAGAGAAAAAAATGACGCAAGCGGTGAGTAACCAGAATTTCAAATTGAACAGGTTTATAACAATTCCACACCATTGATCTACACCAACTAATATCACGATAGATAAAACTAACAGACCAATATATATAATTTTTTGGGGGGTCTCAGCTACGAAAAAATCACACCGAAAATTGCCATCTACAAAACTGGGACTATGATAAGCTGTTTGGCATACCCGGCTTTGTGCCCCAGGGAGATATTTTGATTTTGAGTTTTTGAATTTTGAGTTTGACCATTTTTGAAAATTTGACTCAGTTTAGAAGAGCCTTTGGACTTGCTGTTGTTGTTATTGATGTCGTTGATGTAGTAGTAGTAGAAGTAGTAGTAGTGGTACTAGTGGTGGACGTGGTAGTGGTGGACGTGGTAGTGGTGGACGTGGTAGTGGTGGACGTGGTAGTGGTGGTGGTGGTGGTAGTAGTAGTGGTAGTAGTAGTGGTGGTGGTAGTAGTAGTAGTGGTAGTGGTGGTGGTGATATTGTTATTATTGGCATAGTCGCGGCGCGTGACTCTGAGGTTGTTATTATCGTGCCTGGCAACCTACCATTCAAAAGTGCGTCTGATTTCGTGTATAATATGAGACGCATGTGATTCGTGTATAATATGTTCGTGTATAATAATATTCGTGTATAATATGTTCGTGCATAATAATATTCGTGTATAATATGTTCGTGTATAATATTCGTGTAAAAGTTTGTGTATAATAATATTCGTGTATAATATATTCGTGTATAATAATATTCGTGTATAATAATATTCGTGTATAATATATTTATGTATAATAATATTCGTGTATAATATATTCGTGTATAATAATATTCGTGTATAATAATATTCGTGTATAATATATTCATGTATAATAATATTCGTGTATAATATATTCGTGTATAATATATTCATGTATAATAATATTCGTGTATAATATATTCGTGTATAATATATTCGTGTATAATATGACACAGACTCAGACGCACTTTTGAACATTAGGTTGCCAGGGTACGATAAGGACTACCTCAGAGTCGTGCGCCGCCACTATAGTCGTGTTGATGTTGTTGTATTGATGATGATGTTGATGTTAATTGCTGATGCTGTTGATGTGATTATTGCCAGTGCTGGTGGTTATTATTACTGCTGATGTGATGTTATTGAGGTTATTGATGATGTTATTTATTCTTATTGATGTTATTGATGATGTTATTGATTCTTATTGATGTTATTGATGATCCTGATATTATTATTGTTCTTATTGGTTATTGTTATTGTTGATGTGATATTGATGTTACTGATGATGCTGATATCATCGTTGTTGTTACTGGTTTTTACTGTTGTTGATGCGATGTTATTGATGATGTTGATATTACTGTTGCTGTTATTGGTTATTATTACTGTTGATGTGATATTGTTATTGATGTTATTGATGATGTTGATATTATTGTTGTTGTTATTGATTATCACTGTTGATGTGATATTGATGTTATTGATGATGTTGATATTATTATTGTTGTTGTTGGTTATAATTACTGTTGATGTGATGTTATTGATGTTATTGATGTTGTTATTGGTAGTTAGTGCTATTCACGTTATTTTGGCGCCATGTTTATTTAGAAATGAACCCAGTGGACTGCAGGCTTACTCCAATCCACCATCCCTCTAAAATTACCCCACAGTTGCTCTTCTAAACCGACTGGAATCAAAAAAACAGATAAACACACACATCCTGGGACACAAAATGGTATACATGAAGACGAGGAGAGACTAAAAGAATATATAAATCTATCCTAAGACTGGGTTGGGGGCAGACTGACCCTCCTCACTGGTTATGGTGGATTCTTAACACCTTTCCTCATGCGATTTATTTTTGCGTATGGCTCTAATATTCTGATGTATTTTATGGATTTTTTTTGACTGATGGATTGTATTTCTTATATATTTTGATGTGTGTGTGTGTGTGTGTGTGTGTGTGTGTGTGTGTGTGTGTGTGTGTGTGTGTGTGTGTGTGTGTCTTTAGCCTTAGTATCTGCTGTGGTAATGTTGAAAGTTTTGTGTGTGTGTGTGTGTGTGTGTGTGTGTGTGTGTGTGTGTGTGTGTGTGTGTGTGTGTGTGTGTGTGTGTGTGTTCACGTGTATGTCCAACTATCCACCTACACCAAAAATAAACCACAAAAGCACAGGTGTTAAGAATCCCCAGCAATTCCAACCCAGCCAGTTAACCCTACAACCACACTGTACATACACAACTACATTACCTTCATTTCATTTGGTAGCTGTTTTAAAAAATGGAATAATGTTGAACCTTTTAAAAGAATCTATTATACCACTACTGCTAGGCTTATTTTAGGCGTGTAGTTTCGTCAGGCCAGGAGACTCCCTAACGCATGTTCCTTGGCGATTTATTATTAGATATGATTTGTCTCCTTCTTTCTATGGTGATATTGGAAGGATTTATGTAACACACAAGAGGACAGTAACGTGTAATAAACAAAATAAATCACTTAGGAAAAGATGTTTGGGAGCTTTATGCAGAGTATGGTGATATTGGAAGGATTTATGTAACACAGAAGAGGACAGTAAGGTGTAATAAACAAAATAAATCACTTAGGAAAAGGTGTTAGGGAGCTTTATGCAGAGTATGGTGATATTGGAAGGATTTATGTAACACAGAAGAGGACAGTAACGTGTAATAAACAAACTAAATCACTTAGGAAAAGGTGTTAGGGAGCTTTATGCAGAGTATGGTGATATTGGAAGGATTTATGTAACACACATGAGGACAGTAAGGTGTAATAAACAAAATAAATCACTTAGGAAAAGGTGTTAGGGAGCTTTATGCAGAGTATGGTGATATTGGAAGGATTTATGTAACACAGAAGAGGACAGTAAGACGTAATAAACAAAATAAATCACTTAGGAAAAGGTGTTAGGGAGCTTTATGCAGAGTATGGTGATATTGGAAGGATTTATGTAACACAGAAGAGGACAGTAAGGTGTAATAAGCAAACTAAATCACTTAGGAAAAGGTGTTAGGGAGCTTTATGCAGAGTATGGTGATATTGGAAGGATTTTTGTAACACAGAAGAGGACAGTAAGGTGTAATAAACAAAATAAATCACTTAGGAAAAGGTGTTAGGGAGCTTTATGCAGAGTATGGTGATATTGGAAGGATTTTTGTAGAACAGAAGAGGACAGCAAGGTGTAATAAACAAAATAAATTACTTAGGAAATGGTGTTAGGGAGCTTCCTTAACTGACTAGTACTGTTAGGAAGGTTACTTAACAACTTTTCCATACTGATTCATTTCTAACTCTGCTCCATTACTATCTTGTGTGTTAGTCATGCAAACTGATATTGAAAAGATAAATGAATAAAAACAGAGGATGTTAATGGGTAAGATGGAAAATAAATCACTAAGGAAAAGGTGTTAGGGAGCCTTCTTTTTTAACCACTCTTAGTGCAAGGCTTATGGAAGAATTTGTGCATAGACGCGCGGTGCATCAGTGGCGAATATTTACAAAGCTTCTCTGCCTTTCTCTGCCCCGGTGGTCCCTCGTGTGTTGCAGGGACGGCTGTTATCTAAGGCCGTGTTATTTCTTTATTACACGCTGCCACACCCAAGCCCACACCAGCAGACAGGGCCACACAGCATCATCATTTGCACCTGATGGTGTATTTCCAATGCTCCTCTGCCTGCCTCCCTCTAGTGTGTTGTAGCGTGGTTCAGTGTTGGCTATGGCTGTGTGTGTTATATATTGCCCACTACCACAGCCCACACCAGCAGACTGTGCCATCCAGTTAGCACTATCAATGACTGTGGTGTGTTATTTACTAATATCCCACTACCACACCCAAGCCCACACCAGCAGACTGTGCCAGACATTTAGTGTCATCAGTGTCTGTGTTACATCATTTACATCCTTCTCCCACTGCCACACCCAAGCCCACACCAGCAGACAGTGCCACCCAGTCAGTGTTATCAATGGTTGTGGGGCATCATTTATTTTCTACTCCCGCTGTCACACCCACGCCCACACCAGCAGACAGAGCCATGCCCACAACACACACGACACCGGTCAGGAGAGGTGCAATATATATACTATGCCTACAAGATATAACAAGACAGAGGAACATAATGCATCCAGAATAATTACAGAAGCCTGGTGTAATACAGGGTGTGCTGGGAGGATGGCCTTGAGCTGGAGAAATGAAACACGAGGGAATTCTGAACCAAAAGAGTCTGTCTATCTATCTATCTATTGCCTGACACCTTAATCCCATAAGGGGTGGCCACAAACAAGTCGCCTCCATGTCGCCCTGTCCCCTGCCATTTCACTGCCCTGCTCCCAGCTCACACACACACACCCCGCTCTCTCATATACCTCTCCACTCCATCCCTCCATCTCATCCTTGGCCTCCCCTTCTCTCTCCCCCACCCCCACCTCACTCACATACACTCTCCTAGTCAGTCTCTCCCTTTCCATCCTCTCCACATGGCCAAACCACCTCAATGTGTTTCTCTCCTTCCTTCCCGTTCACGAGAGAGAGAGAGAGAGAGAGAGAGAGAGAGAGAGAGAGAGAGAGAGAGAGAGAGAGAGAGAGAGAGAGAGAGAGAGGAATTTACGAGGCCTGTTCAGAAAGTATCCGACCTTAGGCTCTAGAGAGAGAGAGAGAGAGAGAGAGAGAGAGAGAGAGAGAGAGAGAGAGAGAGAGAGAGAGAGAGAGAGAGAGAGAGAGAGAGAGAGAGAGATACACGAGTCTCTAACAAAAATAAATCGCTAACCTCTGGTGCTCGGACACAAATCCCTCTCAGTCCGCCTCTTCTGTCTCAATTTTCAAAGTTGATTCTCGGTCTGCGTCTCCTTCGTCGCATTCATCCTACGACCCTTGGACTGCCATTTTTTTATATATTTCCCTCATCTATCTATCTATCTATCTATCAACCTATCTATCTCTCTATCTATCTATCTTTCTATCAATCAACCTATCTATCTATCAATCTATCTATCTCTTTCAATTTCCCTCATCTATCTATCTATCTATCTATCTATCTATCAACCTATCTATCTATCTATCTATCTTTCTATCAGTCAACCTATCTATCTATCTATCTATCAATTTCCCTCATCTATCTATCTATCTATCAACCTATATCTATCTATCTATCTATCTAGCAATTTCCCTCATCTATCTATCTATCTGTCTATCTACCTCTTTTTCAATTTCTCTCATCTATCTATCTCTCTTAATTTCCCTCGTCTATTTATCTATCTATCTATCTATCTATCTATCTATCTTTTTCCATTTCCCTCATCTATCACTTCCCAGAATTTTGTCCATTCCTCCCAGACAGTTTCTATATAGTGAATTAATATATACAAAGGCTGTATTAAAGGTTATATGGAGAGAGTTTTGGTGCTATAATAATAATAATAATAATAATAATAATAATAGTAACAACAACAACAATAATAATAATAATAATATTAATAGTAACAAGAATAATAATAATAATAATAATAATAGTAGTAATAATAATAATAATAATAATAATAATAATAATAATAATAATAACGGTAATAATAATAATAATAATAATAATAATAATAATAGTAATCATAATAATATAATAATAATAATAATAATAATAATAATAATAATAATAGTAATCATAATAATAATAATAATAATAATAATAATAATAATAATAATAATACTAATAACAGTAACAACAATAATAGTAATAATAATAATAATAATAATAATAATAATAATAATAATCCATCCATCCATCATCTAATCCTATGTCACCCAATGAGGAGCGTAGGAACCCTGGGCCAGGCAAGTTGGTCCTGACATTTAAGATAAGTGAAAAAAAATTAATAATAATAATAATAATAATAATAATAATAAAGATTAGCTGAAGTCGAAATAAGAACAGTATCAGTCAGAATTTTGTAAGACATGATGTAAAAATAATAATAATAATAATAATAATAATAACAATAATAACAATAATAATAATAATAATAATAATAAAACACACTACATCTTTTTCCCTTTTTTTTTGCAATAACTTGGTCTAAAATTGCCATATCTCCATCTACACTATGATGCTAGTCACGAAGAAGTGCGCTAATCCCTTCATTACTACTCTTTTCACTCTAACTTGGCCTACAGTTGCCATCCTCCATCGTCAATGTTGTGTTATGGCAATAGATTAACACTAGAATATGATGCTAGTCACGAAGAAGTGCTACGGAATGGATGACGAGCCACAGTATTTTCTGCTAGTCACAAAGAAGTGCTATGGAAAGCAAGTAATGTCATAGTACTACCTTTCTCCTCCTAGTCACGAAGAAGTGCTATGGAAAGGATGTAGAGCCACAGTATTGTCTTTGCCACTGAGCTGTGTGAAATAAGCTGCAAAAGGACGAAAATCTGGGCCAAGAGAGAGAGAGAGAGAGAGAGAGAGAGAGAGAGAGTTACTGAAGAACGCTACATAAATATTATCATTATTATTATTATTAAACAATACTACAAGAGCAATGAAGTACAATACCACAGCTCTACATCCATTCCATAGCACTTCTTCGTGACTAGCATGATTGGGTAGTGTGACGTGTGTTCAGTTCAATTACCTGACTACCAATGTTCTCTGTTCAACTGTGCCGTGATCATACATAACAAGATGGCATAACATAACCGAGTATAACATAACATAACGGCACATAACACAAACTGCAATAACACAGCATAACATAGCAACCCATTAACAGGTCACGTGGAGAGACAGACAGACAAATGAGGAAGTGATGGAGCGTTGTGGTGTGGATGTGAATGTGGAGTTACATGGACAGACAGACAAATGAGGAAGTGAAGGAGTGTTGTGGTGTGGATGTGGAGTTACATGGACAGACAGACAAATGAGGAAGTGAAGGAGCGTTGTGGTGTGGATGTGAATGTGGAGTTACAGGGACAGACAGACAAATGAGGAAGTGATGGAGCGTTGTGGTGTGGATGTGGAGTTACATGGAGAGACAGACTGACAAATGAGGAAGTGAAGGAGTGTTGTGGTGTGGATGTGGAGTTACATGGAGAGACAGACAGACAAATGAGGAAGTGAAAGAGCGTTGTGGTGTGGATGTGAATGTGGAGTTACATGGACAGACAGACAAATGAGGAAGTGAAGGAGCGTTATGGTGTGGATGTGGAGTTACATGGAGAGACAGACTGACAAATGAGGAAGTGAAGGAGTGTTGTGGTGTGGATGTGGAGTTACATGGAGAGACAGACTGACAAATGAGGAAGTGAAGGAGCATTGTGGTGTGGATGTGGATGTGGAGTTACATGGAGAGACAGACTGACAAATGAGGAAGTGAAGGAGTGTTGTGGTGTGGATGTGGATGTGGAGTTACATGGAGAGACAGACTGACATGAGGAAGTGAAGGAGTGTTGTGGTGTGGATGTGGATGTGATAGTAAGCGTTAGGAGTAAATAATACACTGAGGTGGTTTGGTCATGTGGAGAGGATGGAGAGCGAGAGGCTGACTAGGAGAGTGTATGTGAGTGAGGTGGAGGGGGGGGGGACAGGGACGGGGAGGCCAAGAATGAACTGGAGAAATGGAGTGGAGAGGTATATGAGAGAGGGGAGTGTGAGCTGGAAGCAAGGCAGTGAAATGGCGGGGGACATGGCGACATGGAGGTGATTTGTTTGTGGCCACCTCTTATGAGATTGAGGAGTCTGGCAATAGATAGATAGACAGATAAATAGTAATACCCAGGATAACAAAACATAACTCATTGTAGCATAAGGACAGACAATAATAAAATATACCATAACACAGTAATATAACATACTGCAACATAACATACAGCATAGCACAGTATAAAGTAAGGTATGGTGCATAACAAAACACTGTATAACATTAAAATAAGAAAACAACACAGCATAACAGATAACATAAGGCATAATCTAACATAACAGAACATACAACATAGCATAGCACTAACAGAACACGGCATAACATAAAATAACAAGATAACTGCATAACATAACATGAACCTGACCCCATGAAAAGATATGCAGGCATACCCCGGTTTAACGATGTAATTAGTTAGGTAAAACCCCATCATTAGGCGGGGTATCGTATATCAGGGTACTTTTAACATGTATTTCAATGTGGAACATTTACCCGCCTTGGGTTTCCTCCCAAACCAAGCCCAAAACCCACCCAGATGAGCCCCAAAACATGTTTAAAGCCAATCTAAATGGCCTAACAGCTGTCAAAGAAGCTGACCTAAGTCTAACACCTGTAAATAACTCACTAAAACCAACAAATTAAATCTGAAAATCACCAAATATAAGTCTGGAAAAAAATCAAACTTAGTAAACTGTACCCCAAAATGACAACGTTCACCTCACCTATGGCTAAAACACACTAATCTAAGTCTAAAAATTGTTTATAAATCAACCTAAACACATTTTTTAGTCTATAATACCATCAAAATCGGTTAAAAAAATCAAAACCCATCGTTAAACTGGGGTTTGGCCATCGTTAGGTGGGGTATGGTGGTATTTCCACCCCCATCGTTAAGCTGGGGTATTGCATCTAGGGGTATCGTATATCTATGTATTATTGTATCTGTTTTTCTTTTCTCCCTCTGTTGGTGTGTTTTTATCTGACTGAACTGGCCATTGTGTGACCCAAAGAGATTTGATATATGCTCCACCGTCCGGAGAGATACAGCGATGTTATGAATCTCCAAAGAGACCTGATAAACTCTACATAATCCAGAAAGATGTGGCAATGTTATGATAGATCCGAAGAGACTAGATATATGTCTCAGAGTCTGGAGAGATATGGAAACGTTACGCAATCTCCAAAAAGAGACCAGAGATACAGCCGATTGTCCGGAAAGATGTGGCAACGTTTCGAGATTATATATATAAAAAAGAAAAAAAAAAAGACATATGTTTGACTGTCTGGAGAGATATGGCAATGTTATGAAAGATCCGAGGAGACTAGATATGCGATTCACAGTCCAGAGAGATATGGCAATGCTGGGAGATCTCTAAAGACACTAGAGATACATTCCACAGTTTCATATGACAATGTTACGAGACCTCCCGAGAGACAAGGTTAATGTTTCATAGTGCAGAGAGATATGGCAATGTTACGCAATCTCCATAAACAGACTAGAGATACATCCAATTGTCTGGAAAGATGTGGCAAAGTTGTG
Organism: Coenobita brevimanus; assembly: GCF_032717465.1. Lineage (NCBI taxonomy): Eukaryota > Metazoa > Arthropoda > Malacostraca > Decapoda > Coenobitidae > Coenobita > Coenobita brevimanus. The sequence goes on from NC_136962.1 coordinate 2,487,274, forward strand.
AGACATCCGAAGGCTTGATATACCCTATGTTTCATTGTCCGGAGAGATGTGGCAATGTTATGAGATATCCAAAGAGACTAGATTTGCACTTCATAGTCTGGAGAGATATGGCAACATTACGTGATCTCCAGAAAGAGACCCGAGACACATTCAATTGTCCGGAAAGATCTGGCAATGTTATGAGAGATCCAAAGACTATACTGCATGTTTCTTTGTCCGGAAAGATGTGGCAATTTTTGAGAGATCCAAAGACACGATATACTGCATGTTCCATTGTCCAGAGAGATGTGGTAACGTTATAAAAGATCTGAAGAGACTAGAGATATGTTCCATTCTCCAGAGAGATGTGGCAACGTTACGCTTTCTATATTTGGCTTCAAGCGCCATATAGCAATGGTGTGCAGTGGGCCAGGCAGCGTGAGACAGTACTAAAGCTGGCGTGGCGCACCTACGACCAGTCTGGGGTCGGATACACAAACGTTTACCATCAATTCCCAACATGACGGAGCTTGACTTTGGCTTTATGTTTTTTCATGGAGGGAAAAATTTTGTGGGTTCCTGGCCTTTGGTTCCTTCTTTCTTACATACAAAACAACTACCAGTATAAAATGAACCCCCAACATAAATGCAATGTGGTGGCAGATCCTTTTTTTTTTTTTTGAGAAATTTAGGATCCATTTTCCCTAATGTACCTTCATTGTCTATCAAATTATCGTATAAAAAATATCCATTCATGTTCGCAGCTCTTCTTATAATAATTTGACATTTATTACTGAGGCATTGTAGTTAGGGATGCAAGAAAATAAATATGACAATGTTTATGTGTTTTTTTTTTATCGTAGGCTCAAATGTACAAAAATGACAATGATTAGGTGGATGTGCAGTGAGTCCCTGAGTGTGAGGCCTGGGTGGGCTAGGTTTACGATGGAAGAGTTAAAGGGTAGGATGGGCTGGAGTGGTGTTGTGATGAGGAGGGGTAGACTGAGATGGTGTGGGAAGAAGGATGGGACTGGAGTGTATTGGTGTTGTGATGAGGAGGGGTAGATTGAGATGGTTTGGGAGGAAGGATGGGACTGGAGTGTATTGGTGTTGTGATGAGGAGGGGTAGATTGAGATGGTTTGGGAGGAAGGATGGGACTGGAGTGTATTGGTGTTGTGATGAGGAGGGATAGATTGAGATGGTTTGGGAGGAAGGATGGGACTGGAGTGTATTGGTGTTGTGATGAGGAGGGGTAGATTGAGATGGTTTGGGAGGAAGGATGGGACTGGAGTGTATTGGTGTTGTGATGAGGAGGGGTAGATTGAGATGGTTTGGGAGGAAGGATGGGACTGGAGTGTATTGGTGTTGTGATGAGGAGGGGTAGATTGAGATGGTTTGGGAGGAAGGATGGGACTGGAGTGTATTGGTGTTGTGATGAGGAGGGGTAGATTGAGATGGTTTGGGAGGAAGGATGGGACTGGAGTGTATTGGTGTTGTGATGAGGAGGGGTAGATTGAGATGGTTTGGGAGGAAGGATGGGACTGGAGTGTATTGGTGTTGTGATGAGGAGGGGTAGACTGAGATGGTTTGGGAGGAAGGATGGGACTGGAGTGTATTGGTGTTGTGATGAGGAGGGGTAGATTGAGATGGTTTGGGAGGAAGGATGGGACTGGAGTGTATTGGTGTTGTGATGAGGAGGGGTAGACTGAGATGGTTTGGGAGGAAGGATGAGACTGGAGTGTATTGGTGTTGTAATGAGGAGGGGTAGATTGAGATGGTTTTGGCATGTGGACAGGATGGAGGATGACAACTGCGTGTAGAAGGTAAGAGGTGTGAATGTTAGGGGAAGTACACGGAAAAAAACTGGGACGAGGTCATTGAGTGTGACCTCAGGGATAAGGGACTGAACAGAGAAGCTGCCAGAGATCAAGCAGTATGGAGAGCCGCCATTAGGTGACCACGGACAATGCATGCATGTTGGAGCCTTCAAACGAACGATCATGAATTAGTTGTAAATGCGTTTGTGTATCCGATCCAACTCCCTACAGTTCAACCCAACTCTACCATGCGTCAAGCCAGCAATATCAGATAAAGAGAACTATGTAGTGTTTATTAGGATTATTTACAGAATTCTTTATTTCTTTATTATATTAAACATCAATTCTTTATTACGTAACATCAATTCTTTACTCTTTATTCAATCATCAATTCTATACCCTTTTGTTTAACATCAATTCTTTATATCTTATTCAAACATCAATTCTTCATTCCTATTTAACATGAATTCTTTACCTTTGTACTTAACACCAATTCTTTATCTATTTATTTTCTTTACAACCATCTATGCACTAGCAGCTGTACACTCTGGAATCAGTAATGGTACTTAACGGGTTTTTATATTCGTCCATACAGACTTCGTACATGCTTTTATGATGGAGCCTTTATCAATGAATAATAATAATAAAAATAATAATATTAATAATAATAATAATAGTAGTAGTAGTAGTAGTAGTAGTAGTAGTAGTAGTAGTAGTAGTAGTAGTAGTAGTAGTAGTAGTAACAGAAATAATACTAGCATTAGAAATAGGAGTTGTGATAGCAGAAATAATAATAATAATAATAATAATAACAATAATAATAATTAGCTTAATATTTTCCAACTTTCAATTTTTTTCTAGTTTACATTAGATCACACTCATCCATGCAAGTGCTTAATATGTCAAAAATATTTTCAGAAGACATCAATTTTAAAAAACGACTTGTGCTGATAAAACCAAAATTATCATCAATGTCGTTATTATTAATTTTTCCATTAATTAAAATTCAAAACTGGACAATTTTACAAGTAGTAGTAGTAGTAGTAGTAGTAGTAGTAGTAGTAGACGTACTAGTAGTGGTAGCAGAAATAATAATAATAATAATAATAATAATAATAATAATAATAATAATAATAATAACAACTGGACAATTTTACAAGCCATATTTGCTACACCAATAACTAAGACATTTTGAGTTAGAAAAAAAAATAACTTTATGATGTTAATTCAAAATGATCTTGCCAGTGCACGCAATGGCTTACTGATGGTTAGGTATTATTCCTGTATTTTCCGGTGAATTATTTGTGTTTATCAAATATATACTGATGTGTTAAGGCTGTATACTGATGTGTTATGGCTGTATACTGATGTGTTAAGGCTGTATACTGATGTGTTAAGGCTGTATACTGATGTGTTAAGGCTGTATACTGATGTGTGTTAAGGCTGTATACTGATGTGTTATGGCTGTATACTGATGTGTGTTAAGGCTGTATACTGATGTGTTATGGCTGTATACTGATGTGTGTTATGGCTGTATACTGATGTGTTATGGCTGTATACTGATGTGTGTTAAGGCTGTATACTGATGTGTGTTATGGCTGTATACTGAGGCTGTATACTGATGTGTGTTATGGCTGTATACTGATGTGTTATGGCTGTATACTGATGTGTGTTAAGGCTGTATACTGATGTGTGTTAAGGCTGTATACTGATGTGTGTTATGGCTGTATACTGATGTGTGTTAAGGCTGTATACTGATGTGTGTTATGGCTGTATACTGATGTGTTATGGCTGTATACTGATGTGTGTTATGGCTGTATACTGATGTGTGTTAAGGCTGTATACTGATGTGTGTTATGGCTGTATACTGATGTGTTAAGGCTGTATACTGATGTGTGTTAAGGCTGTATACTGATGTGTGTTATGGCTGTATACTGATGTGTTAAGGCTGTATACTGATGTGTGTTAAGGCTGTATACTGATGTGTGTTATGGCTGTATACTGATGTGTTAAGGCTGTATACTGATGTGTTAAGGCTGTATACTGATGTGTGTTAAGGCTGTATACTGATGTGTGTTATGGCTGTATACTGATGTGTTAAGGCTGTATACTGATGTGTTAAGGCTGTATACTGATGTGTTAAGGCTGTATACTGATGTGTTATGGCTGTATACTGATGTGTGTTAAGGCTGTATACTGATGTGTGTTATGGCTGTATACTGATGTGTTAAGGCTGTATACTGATGTGTGTTAGGGCTGTATACTGATGTGTTAAGGCTGTATACTGATGTGTTAAGGCTGTATACTGATGTGTGTTAAGGCTGTATACTGATGTGTGTTAAGGCTGTATACTGATGTGTTAAGGCTGTATACTGATGTGTTAAGGCTGTATACTGATGTGTTAAGGCTGTATACTGATGTGTGTTAAGGCTGTATACTGATGTGTGTTAAGGCTGTATACTGATGTGTTAAGGCTGTATACTGATGTGTTAAGGCTGTATACTGATGTGTTAAGGCTGTATACTGATGTGTGTTAAGGCTGTATACTGATGTGTGTTAGGGCTGTATACTGATGTGTTAAGGCTGTATACTGATGTGTGTTAAGGCTGTATACTGATGTGTTAAGGCTGTATACTGATGTGTTAAGGCTGTATACTGATGTGTTAAGGCTGTATACTGATGTGTGTTAAGGCTGTATACTGATGTGTGTTAAGGCTGTATACTGATGTGTTAAGGCTGTATACTGATGTGTTAAGGCTGTATACTGATGTGTTAAGGCTGTATACTGATGTGTTAAGGCTGTATACTGATGTGTGTTAGGGCTGTATACTGATGTGTTATGGCTGTATACTGATGTGTGTTAAGGCTGTATACTGATGTGTTAAGGCTGTATACTGATGTGTGTTAAGGCTGTATACTGATGTGTGTTAAGGCTGTATACTGATGTGTTAAGGCTGTATACTGATGTGTTAAGGCTGTATACTGATGTGTGTTAGGGCTGTATACTGATGTGTGTTAAGGCTGTATACTGATGTGTTAAGGCTGTATACTGATGTGTGTTAGGGCTGTATACTGATGTGTTAAGGCTGTATACTGATGTGTGTTAAGGCTGTATACTGATGTGTGTTAAGGCTGTATACTGATGTGTGTTAAGGCTGTATACTGATGTGTTATGGCTGTATACTGATGTGTTAAGGCTGTATACTGATATGTGTTATGGCTGTATACTGATGTGTGTTAAGGCTGTATACTGATGTGTGTTAAGGCTGTATACTGATGTGTGTTATGGCTGTATACTGATGTGTGTTAAGGCTGTATACTGATGTGTTATGGCTGTATACTGATGTGTTATGGCTGTATACTGATGTGTTAGGGCTGTATACTGATGTGTTAGGGCTGTATACTGATGTGTTAGGGCTGTATACTGATGTGTTAAGGCTGTATACTGATGTGTTATGGCTGTATACTGATGTGTTAGGGCTGTATACTGATGTGTTAAGGCTGTATACTGATGTGTTAGGGCTGTATACTGATGTGTTAAGGCTGTATACTGATGTGTTAGGGCTGTATACTGATGTGTTAGGGCTGTATACTGATGTGTGTTAAGGCTGTATACTGATGTGTGTTAAGGCTGTATACTGATGTGTGTTAAGGCTGTATACTGATGTGTTAGGGCTGTATACTGATGTGTGTTAAGGCTGTATACTGATGTGTGTTAAGGCTGTATACTGATGTGTGTTAAGGCTGTATACTGATGTGTTAGGGCTGTATACTGATGTGTGTTAAGGCTGTATACTGATGTGTTAGGACTGTATACTGATGTGTGTTAAGGCTGTATACTGATATGTGTTAGGGCTGTATACTGATGTGTGTTAGGGCTGTATACTGATGTGTTAAGGCTGTATACTGATGTGTGTTAAGGCTGTATACTGATGTGTGTTAAGGCTGTATACTGATGTGTTAAGGCTGTATACTGATGTGTGTTAAGGCTGTATACTGATGTGTGTTAAGGCTGTATACTGATGTGTTAAGGCTGTATACTGATGTGTGTTAAGGCTGTATACTGATGTGTTAAGGCTGTATACTGATGTGTGTTAGGGCTGTATACTGATGTGTTATGGCTGTATACTGATGTGTGTTAGGGCTGTAATCATTCTAATTACTTATACTGATACATTATGATTTAAAGATTCTAATTACTGTTACTTGTGTTTATCAAATATATACTGATATGCATTATGACTTAAAACATTCTAATTACTGCTGTTCTATCTATCTATCTATCTATCTATTGCCAGACACCATCATCCCATAAGGGGTTAATTTTGTATATTATATATTAATGCCTTATGGCTGTAAACATTTTAATTACAGTAAAACCTTGATATAACGGACCGCAATATACCGGAATTCGCTTTTATCAGACTCAAGGAGCCGACCGGACTAAATACTTATTCAGTATATCAGAAAATGTCCGATAAAGCCAGAAGCATTGCGGACTGCCTGACCACTTCAGCTGTGTTCACCACAATAAGATAAATAAAAGACATGTTTATCAGTGTACAGTACAGTATCATTATATATATATATTACACCACTGGATTATTACAGTGAAGGTATAACACACTACAGTATTATATATTACACCACTGGGTTATTGTAGTGAAGGTATAACACACTATATTATTATATATTACACCACTGGGTTATTGTAGTGAAGATATAACACACTACAGTATTATATATTACACCACTGGGTTATTGTAGTGAAGGTATAACACGCTACAGTATTATATATTACACAACTGGGTTATTACAGTGAAGGTATAACACACTACAGTATTATATATTACACCACTGGGTTATTGTAGTGAAGGTATAATACAATACTGCAATGGTAGCGAAAACAGTGTAAAAACCATTGGTGTCATCCGGACTATGTCTGCTACTGCATACTGGAAAATGTCCGTGATATCAGGGAGAAGGCCAATGTCGTTTTTATCGGACGTTTGCTTTTTTCGGGATGCCTTGGGCCCTAATTAGTCCGTTATAGTGAGGTTTTACTGTATTGTTATTATATTACTGTATGATTATTACTATTATTATTGCTGTATAATTATTATTGTTTATTAAATATATATTGGTGCATGTGATGGTTGTAAACATCCCAATTCCTGTTATTTTTGTTCAAATTATTGTTATTCTTGTCCTAATGACTTATTTTTCCTGTTATTTCTTTTTTTAATATATACCGATACGTGTCATGACTAAACATTCTAATTAGTTATTTTTGTTCTAATTAGTTATTTTCCTGTAATTATGGTTATTTATGTTAATTAAATAGATACTGATACGTGTTATGCCTGTAAACATCCTATACTCCGTTTTTTCAATTGAGGTGAAGATGCGCTTGATATGTTGATGACGATTGGCTGAATGTGACATGTCCTAAAAATATTTACTAACCCAAATTTCCCCCTCAGATATTTGTTGTCAGTTAATAATGCTAGATTCTGAAGTAATGTTGCATTCAGCCAATAATCACCAATCTCTCAAGTGCATCTTCGCCTCGATTAAAAAAAAAAACGGAGTATAATTATTGTTATTTATGCTTACTATATATATATCGCAATGTAGAGATCAGAGGCGCTGAAATTGAAAGCTTTAGTGACATATATTTTAAAAAGAACATTTGTTTATTTTGCTCCAACAGGGAATATATTTTTAAAAACATCAACAACGTACAGTCAGTCCTCATTATAAATCTTTTTCTGCTGTTTATTCTTCAGTAATTATATATATTTTTATTTTAAATTCCCTGAGACTCATTATAATTATCTTTCGACTGTTTTCATGCCTGATTTTCAGTACTAATATATTTCTATAACATTTTAAAAGCTTATTCTTAAATGTTTATTTTTTTTTTATTTCTCTGTAATTTTAAGTTAATTTTCCCTTAACAACTTCACTTCAATGATTTGTTTAATTTGAATTTTGGGACACACTGTAGATTTATAATGAGGACTGCCTCTGTGAGAGAGAGAGAGAGAGAGAGAGAGAGAGAGAGAGAGAGAGAGAGAGAGAGAGAGAGAGAGAGAGAGAGAGAGAGAGTTAGATTTAGAATGAATTAAGACAGAGTTAGAGAGATGGAGAATTAGAGATAGAGAATTAGATTTAGAACTAGATTTAAAATGAGAGTTAGAGAGAGAATTAGTGACAGAGAATTAATGTAAGAGTTAGAGAGTGATATGGAGGATTAGAATTACACTTAGATTTAGTTAGAGTGAGCAAGAGAGTTAGAGATAGAGCTAGCACACACCACTGACCTGTTAGTATGTCTCTATATCCTCGGGGCACGACCTGACCCGGGCCAAGGTCAGGTGTGCCTTCGTCTTCGGTAACACTGACGACCAGCAACACAACGAGAAGGCAGGCCAGGGGGTGCAGGGGAGAGAGAGAGAGAGAGAGAGAGAGAGAGAGAGAGAGAGAGAGAGAGAGAGAGAGAGAGGATTTAACAAGACAGCAGGGAACACGAAAATGTGAACAGAAAGATAGAGATTGATAGAGAGAGAGAGAGAGAGAGAGAGAGAGAGAGAGAGAGAGAGAGAGATTGATTTAACAACAAGAGGACAGGGAACACCAAAATGTGAGCAAGTAGAGATAGGAAAGATAAAGAAGTGAGAAAGTAGGATTCAGGAGCATGCAAGATGAAAGAGAATGGGACAAAGTGAGAGAATAGAGAGAGAAAAAGGGAGAGAAGTGAGAGAATGGAAAATAAATACGATGAGAGATGACAAAGAATGAAGTGAGTTGGACATATCGAAGAGTGTGGGAAAGGTGGTATGAGAAGGTGGTATGAGGTGGTATGAGAAGGTGGTATGAGGTGGTATAAGAAGGTGGTATGAGAAGGTGGTATGAGGGTATGAGAAGGTGGTATGAGAAGGTGGTATGAGAAGGTGGTATGAGAAGGTGGTATGAGGTGGTATGAGAAGGTGGTATAAGGTGGTATGAGAAGGTGGTATGAGGTGGTATGAGAAGGTGGTATGAGGTGGTATGAGAAGGTGGTATGAGGTGGTATGAGAAGGTGGTATGAGGTGGTATGAGAAGGTGGTATGAGGTGGTATGAGAAGGTGGTATGAGGTGGTATGAAAAATTGGTATGAGGTGGTATGAGAAGGTGGTATGAGGTGGTATGAGAAGGTGGTATGAGAAGGTGGTATGAGGTGGTATGAGAAGGTGGTATGAGGTGGTATGAGAAGGTGGTATGAGGTGGTATGAGAAGGTGATATGAGAAGGTGGTATGAGAAGGTGGTATGAGAAGGTGGTATAAGAAGGTGGTATAAGGTGGTATGAGAAGGTGGTATGAGGTGGTATGAGAAGGTGGTATGAGAATGTGGTATGAGAAGGTGGTATGAGGTGGTATGAGAAGGTTGTATGAGAAGGTTGTATGAGAAGGTTGTATGAGAAGGTGGTATGAGGTGGTATGAGAAGGTGGTATGAGAAGGTGGTATTAGAAGGTGGTATGAGGTGGTATGAGAAGGTGGTATGAGGTGGTATGAGGTGGTGGTATGAGGTGGTATGATGGGGTATAAGAAGGTGGTATGAGAAAGTGGTATGAGGTGGTATGAGAAGGTGGTATGAGAAGGTGGTATGAGGTGGTATGAGAAGGTGGTATGAGGTGGTACGAGAAGGAGGTATGAGAAGGTGGTATGAGGTGGTATGAGAAGGTGTATGAGGTGGTATGAGAAGGTGGTATGAGAAGGTGGTATGAGGAGGTGGTATGAGGTGGTATGAGAAGGTGGTATGAGGTGGCATGAGAAGGTGGTATGAGGTGGTATGAGAAGGTGGTATGAGGTGGTATGAGGAGGTGGTATAAGAAGGTGGTATGAGGTGGTATGAGGTGGTATGAGAAGGTGGTATGAGGTGGTATGAGAAGGTGGTATGAGGAGGTGGTATAAGAAGGTGGTATGAGAAGGTGGTATGAAGTGGTATGAGAAGGTGGTATGAGAAGGTGGTATGAGGAGGTGGTATGAGGTGGTATGAGGAGGTGGTATGAGGAGGTGGTATGAGAAGGTGGTATGAGAAGGTGGTATGAGGTGGTATGAGAAGGTGGTATGAGAAGGTGGTATGAGAAGGTGGTATGAGAAGGTGGTATGAGGTGGTATGAGAAGGTGGTATGAGAAGGTGGTATGAGGTGGTATGAGAAGGTGGTATGAGGTGGTATGAGAAGGTGGTATGAGGTGGTATGAGAAGGTGGTATGAGGTGGTATTAGAAGGTGGTATGAGGTGGTATGAGAAGGTGGTATGAGGTGGTATGAGAAGGTGGTATGAGGTGGTATGAGAAGGTGGTATGAGGTGGTATGAGAAGGTGGTATGAGAAGGTGGTATGAAGTGGTATGACAAGGTGGTATGAGGTGGTATGAGAAGAGGACACGAAAGACAGAAGCGATAATGTTTGAATTCACACACATGGGTGACAAAGGAGAATGGACGTAAGTGTGGGAAGGAAGAGGAGAGGTATGGGGAAGACGTTTGAATATCGACATTTAGGGAAGAAAGAGGAGAAGGAAGAAGAGAAGAGGGAAGAAGGAAGAAGAGGAGCAGGAGGGTGGAGAAGCAAGTATGAATTAACACGGAACACAAGAGAGAATGGACATAAGCATGGGCAGGAAGAGGAGGGGTTTGCGGAACACGTTAAAATGTTGACACGTTGAAGGAGTTTAGGCAGAGAAGAAGAGTGTTGAGACGTAGCAGATGACACCACAATGCACGCAACACCAGCAACACCACACCGACACCAGCGATGGCCGTGTACGCAGGGAGAGAGAGAGAAAGAGAGCAGTGTGAGTACAACAACAATCGTGCTACCAGATCTTGCTCCCTCTGGCTTACAAGATGTACACACCAAGGGAAAGGCATGGCAGTTTGGTACACATACATGGTTATATGCTGACACACACACACGTACACACATTAAAGTGAATACACATAAATGTTTATATGCCAACACGTACACACACGCACACACATTAAAGTGAATACACATAAATGTTTACATGTCAACACGTACACACACACACACGTACACACATTAAAGTGAATACACATAAATGTTTATATGCCAACACGTACACACACGTACACACATTAAAGTGAATACACATAAATGTTTATATGCCAACACGTACACACACACACACACACACACATTAAATTGAATACACATAAATGTTTATATGCCAACACGTACACACACGCACACACACACATTAAAGTGAATACACATAAATGTTTATATGCCAACACGTACACACACACACACACACACACACACATTAAAGTGAATACAGATAAATGTTTACTATGCCAACACACACACACACACACACACACACACACACACACACACACACACACACACACACACACACACACACACACATTAAAGTCAATACACATAAATGTTTACTATGCCAACACACACACACACACACACACACATTAAAGTCAGTACACATAAATGTTTATATACCAACACGTACACACACACACACACACACACACACACACATTTAATAGTCAAATACCACATATGGAAGCTCCCTAACACCTCTTCCTTGGCGATTTTATTTTCCAAACCACTCCTTCTTATCCCCTGGTTTGTTTCTTATATCTTTTTAGTTGCACGAATAACACACAAGAATATGGAGCAGAATCAGGAATAAATCAGTAAGGAAAAGGTGTTAAGTAACCTTCCTAATCATACTAGAATACCATATCAAGGTAGCTCACCTCCCCTACCTCTTTCTCACAGGTGGATTATGAGAGCTCCCTAACACCTTTTCCTAAGTGATTTATTTTGCTTATTACACCTTACCGTCCTGTTCTGTGTTACATAAATCCTTCCAATATCATCATACTCTGCATAAAGCTCCCTAACACCTTTCCCTAAGTGATTTATTTTGTTTATTACACCTTACTGTCCTCTTCTGTGTTACATAAATCCTTCCAATATCACCATACTCTGCATAAAGCTTCCTAACACCTTTTCCTAAGTGATTTATTTTGTTTATTACACCTTACTGTCCTCTTCTGTGTTACATAAATCCTTCCAATATCACCATACTCTGCATAAAGCTCCCTAACACCTTTTCCTAAGTGATTTATTTTGTTTATTACACCTTACTGTCCTCTTCTGTGTTACATAAATCCTTCCAATATCACCATACTCTGCATAAAGCTCCCTAACACCTTTTCCTAAGTGATTTATTTTGTTTATTACACCTTACTGTCCTCTTCTGTGTTACATAAATCCTTCCAATATCACCATACTCTGCATAAAGCTCCCTAACACCTTTTCCTAAGTGATTTATTTTGCTTATTACACCTTACTGTCCTCTTCTGTGTTCCATAAATCCTTCCAATATCACCATACTCTGCATAAAGCTTCCTAACACCTTTTCCTAAGTGATTTATTTTGCTTATTACACCTTACCGTCCTCTTCTGTGTTACATAAATCCTTCCAATATCACCATACTCTGCATAAAGCTCCCTAACACCTTTTCCTAAGTGATTTATTTTGTTTATTACACCTTACTGTCCTCTTCTGTGTTACATAAATCCTTCCAATATCACCATACTCTGCATAAAGCTCCCTAACACCTTTTCCTAAGTGATTTATTTTGTTTATTACACCTTACTGTCCTCTTCTGTGTTACATAAATCCTTCCAATATCACCATACTCTGCACAAACAACGTACAAAAGGATATCAGCCAGCCAAAACCAAAATAAATCAGTAAGGGAAAGGTGTTTGGGAGCTAACCTAACATTCAGGCTTACAGGAGTGGATACAGCAAACACAGAAATTCGAAGTCATCTGAAATTTTGAAATGCACGGTTTTGAAGCCTCTATGTATTATTATTATTATTATTATTATTTTTTTTTTTTTGGGTGGGGGAGTGGAAAAAAATGATCTATCTATCTATCTATCTATACCCCGACGCCCTAATCCTACAAAGGGTGGCCACAGACAAAGCGCCTCCAAGTCACTCAGTCACTCACCATTTGACAACCCTCCCACCACCTCACTCCCCCCTCCCTCATATACCTCTCAGCTCCATCCCTCCACCTCATCCTCGGTCTCCCCCTCCCTCCACTTCACCTACATACACCCTCTCAGTCTAAAGAAAAAAATATCGTGTAAACACCAAAATACCCACACAGAGCCTCCAATAATTCCTTCCTGTTTCCATATGTTCCTCTAAATGTAAAATAACTGTCTGGTTGTTCTTCAGTATTCCCAGTGCATGTGGATGAGCAGACCAATCAACCACAGGCAAAGAATCGCCCCTGCTTGGTCATCCCATGCAGTGAGGCGATGTTCCCTTGTGGTATAATATGAAGATTTGGTTCCTGGGTGGATGCCGCACTTGCATCTCTCCACCCAGTTACCAGGGGCACCATAGTAAGCTCCACATCCCTGTTATCTGGTGCTATGGTTACCACCCAGCGTTGTAAATGGTTTCCTGGCTTCCAAGAAACCATTACGCTTGTCACTCAGTGTAGAGTCACCTGAGGTGGAAAGAAAAGTAATAAAAAGTGACAGGAAAGCTGGGAGAAATAGGAAGAGAGGAGGACAGACACAGAAAAAGAATGATAAAGGTGAAGGAAGAAGTAGGCAGCACTACATCAAGTGAGTGGATGATGGTGAGAAATAGGAAGAGAGGAGGACAGACACAGAAAAAGAATGATAAAGGTGAAGGAAGAAGTAGGCAGCACTACATCAAGTGAGTGGATGATGGTGAGAAATAGGAAGAGAGGAGGACAGACACAGAAAAAGAATGATAAAGGTGAAGGAAGAAGCAGGCAGCACTACGTCAAGTGAGTGGATGATGGTGAGAAATAGGAAGAGAGGAGGACAGACACAGAAAAAGAATGATAAAGGCTAAGGAAGAAGTAGGCAGCACTACATCAAGTGAGTGGATGATGGTGAGAAATAGAAGAGAGGAGGACAGACACAGAAAAAGAATGATAAAGGTGAAGGAAGAAGTAGGCAGCACTACATCAAGTGAGTGGATGATGGTGAGAAATAGGAAGAGAGGAGGACAGGCACAGAAAAAGAATGATAAAGGCTAAGGAAGAAGTAGGCAACACTACATCAAGTGAGTGGATGATGGTGAGAAATAGGAAGAGAGGAGGACAGACACAGAAAAAGAATGAGAAAGGTGAAGGAAGAAGCAGGCAGCACTACATCAAGTGAGTGGATGATGGTGAGAAATAGGAAGAGAGGAGGACAGACACAGAAAAAGAATGATAAAGGTGAAGGAAGTAGTAGGCAGCACTACATCAAGTGAGTGGATGATGGTGAGAAATAGGAAGAGAGGAGGACAGACACAGAAAAAGAATGATAAAGGCTAAGGAAGAAGTAGGCAGCACTACATCAAGTGAGTGGATGATGGGCGCCAACACCACAAGGTCACACAATTTAGATCGATACTATAAACACAGGAAAATAACTGGCCACACACAAGCACTAATTTCACACAGACTGCGGACAAAAATTAATTCCTATACTCCTTTTATTCTAACTTGGTCTAAAATTGCCATCTCTCCATTTCTCCATCTTGAATGCCTAGCTGTAACGATAAATGCTAGTCACAAAGAAGTGCTACACTCTTTTCACTATAACCTGGCCGATAATTGCCATCTCTCCATCTTGAATGCCGATTTGTAAATATAGATGCTAGTCATAAAGAAGTGCTATACTCTTTTTACTCTAACTTGGACTAAAATTGCCGTCTCTCCATCTTGAATATTGAGCTGTAATAATAGATACTAGTCACGAAGAAGTGCTATACTCTTGTACTTTAGCCTGGCCTAAAATTGCCATCTCTCCATCTTGAACGTCGAGTTGTAACAATGAGGTGCAATAAAAAGTTCCGAGATTTTTCCTAATGCTAAGGAACGGAGTGTGGTGCGATCATGCACGCGGCAGGGGTGAGCAGTACCCTTCATGAGTCAGTATGCAGTGTGACGTCGTGCTGTCAAATACCAGTTAAGGCAGCTCCCGAACACCTCTTCCTTAGTGATTTATTTTCCAAACTAGCCATTAACATCCCCTGGTTTGCTTCCTGTATCTTTTCAGTATGGACACAGTTTGCATGAATAACCTACAAGAATATAGTAACAGAGCAGAACCAGCAATAAATCAGTAAGGAACTGGTGTTAAGTAACCTTCCTAACTAACAGAATACCATTTGAAGTGTTTTTGTGACCATATACACGTGCTTATTTGCGATCTCACTACGACCACGAACTAGAGCAGAAAGCATCATAATCTGCATCAAAATCAGGAAATCAGCCATGGAGACAACTGAAATGCTTTACTATAGTCACAGCGCTTGACTCTGAGGTTATTATCGTGTTCTGGCAACCTACCATTCAAAAGTGCGTCTGATTTAGTGTATGAGACGCATGTGATTCGTGTATAATATGTTCGTGTATAATAAGATTTGTGTATAATATATTCGTGCAAATAATATGATTCGTGTATAATGATACGAAATCGGACACTTTTTAATGGTACGTTGCCATGGTACGATAATAACAACCTCAGAGTCGTGCGCCGTGACTGTAGGCCCATGGCAATGAAGCAACAAGCCGGGGGAGGTGTTTTGGTGGCACTCGCGCTTCAAGAGGGGCAGAACGTCCCTGGAGGAGGACGAGAAGCCACGGCGACCCTCCAGCGGCAGAATCCCCTCAAAATGCCGAGAAAACTGAATGATTTGTGCGTAACGTTCGTCGAATTACCATCAACAAAGTTGCTGGTGTCGCCAATGCCTGATCTGAACATTTTTTTCCTCCCTACCCTTTTTACACCAACCTGGCCTGAAATTACAAGACTTATGACTTGTAATAAGAGACTATAGTAGTACTGTACTAGTCATGAAGAAGTGCTATGACAAGGAGGTGAAATAAGCTGCACAAGGGTGAAATTCTGGGCCAAGGTAGGGTAAAATGAGCACAGTGGACATTTGAAGTACTAGAATGTGCTATTGTACTCACTTTCAAACATGTGCCTAAAATACCACCTTTAGGACCATCGGATATAGCACCATCGGCTTTATCGGACCAGGATTCCCCCCAATATAACCAGGTCCCTTGTACTGCGTTAGGTTTATGTTTGGTATTATGTGTAAGTACAACACCATGTGTCTTAATACCATCCCTCCATCTCATCCTTGGTCTCCCCCTCTCTACCTCACTCACATACTCTCCTAGTCAGTCTCTCATTCTCCAACCTCTCCACTCCATAACTCCATCTCATCCTTGGTCTCCCCCTCCACCTCACTCACACACACTCTTCTAGTCAGTCTCTCATTCTCCATCCTCTCCACTACATCTCTCCATTTCACCCTCATTCTCCCTCTCTCCCTGCACCTCCACCTCACCCACACACTCTCCTAGTCAGTCTCTCATCGTCCATCCTCCCCACATGGCCAAATTAACCCAAAAATAACGTAAAATATTAAAAACAGGACATCGACTCACCTCCATGCCCTTACTTCCTCTTCCTGTCGACTTGCACTGGGGGTTCCTGGAAGACGAAAGCATGTAATATTACCATAGATATAGTTTGCTGTCTATATATCTATCTATCTACCTGTCTATCTATCTGTCTGTCTATCTAGTGTTACATAGCCTATGATTTCATCATCCTTTGTGTAATTCTAACGTACAATATGCTGCATGTTTGATCACGAGCGTGTTCTACCTCACTCCCCCCTTCTAACCCTTATAGTAGAGTAAGTCGTTCTTTCTATTGTTCAGAACAGGATTGTCAACTCTTTGTCCCCTATGGCTTCATTTGCGCGTCCTTCTTACAAGTTGTATCAAGCTCTGCCGGCCCCTATATAATGAGCTCAGTCTCTGCATTAATTGCCACTTAGATCTACTCCTCATTTTGCTCACATCTCTGTCCTCCCCTGTACAGTTATTATTGTGAGTGCTCAGGAAGTCTCCAGCCATCTAGCTGCTGTGTAATTTGAGTATAAGTGTTATTACATTTTTTCTTGTACTGTATAGCATAAGGTGTTAATTCTTAGGCCTAGTGAGGTTTTTGTGATTCATGTGTTTTGGGTGTCAGCCCTTATTAATAATAGTTTGTATCTGTAATAATATATCTTGCATTCACTGAGCATTATCTGGTTTTCTCATTTTATCAGGGCTGACTTAGATAAATTTACTCTTGCTAATTTCGTGTTAATAGAGGCTATTGCAGTTAACCATATATTTAACCTGTTTTTTGCCATTACATTATCCTTATGAGTCCTGAATGTTTTGTTGTTAGTTTGAGCATTAAACTTTAACTTGTAATTTTACCTAACTCTTTTGTTTTGAACCTGGAACTTTGCGGGACAGTTTTCTGTTCCGTAACACTAGTCAGACGCCTTAATCCCAGAACAGGTGGCTACAAACTAATCGCCTCCATGTCGCCCTGTCCCCTGCCATTTCATTGCCCTGCCCTCAGCTCACACCCGCCTCCCTCACATCTTTCCACTCCTCCATCTCATCCTTGGTCTGCCCCTCCACCTCACTCACATACACTCTCCTAGTCAGTCTCTCATTCACAATGCTCCTCAACGTCCTCATTTGTCTGTCTATCTATCCACGTACCTCACACGAAAACATACAGTATATACACCTTTTTTTTTTTAAATGCAAGGAAGAAGGAACCCAAGGCTGCGAGCTGCAAAATTGTTCCTTCCTAGAAAAAAGAAAAAAAAAAAAGATAACAGAGCCAAATTCAAGATGCATTCATTTTGAGATGCCTGGACACACTGCGTTTCAAAAACTGGAGGTCATAGGCAGTAGGAAATTCAGACAGAGAGAGAGAGTTCCAAAGCTGACCTGTTGCATACATGAAGGACTAGGAGTATTAGTTAACTTACCCCCTACCTACACTGGAGGTCATAGGCAGTAAGAAATACAGACCGAAGGAGACAATTCCAGAGTTGACCTGTTGCATACATGAAGGACTGGGAGTATTAGTTAACTTACATCCTACCTACCTACCTACCTACACTGGAGGTCATAGGCAGTAGGAAATACAGACAGAGGGGGACAGTTCCAGAGTTGACCTGTTGCATAAATGAAGGACTGGGAGTAACGGTTAACTCTTGCTTTAGAGAGTTGGACAGACAAGGGATGAGAGTTTGTTGCTAGACGGGTGCTACGCGCCCGTCACAGAGGTGGAGGGATGCAAGCAGACAGTTCAGAGGAGCAGTGACCATTGAAGTAGCGATAGAAAAGAGATAAAGATGCAACAGTGCGGCAAAGAGACAGAGGTTGAAGGGAGCCAGTAAGAGGAGCAGTGACCATTGAAGTAGTGATAGAAAAGAGATAAAGATGCAACAGTGCAGCAAAGAGACAGAGGTTGAAGGGAGCCAGTAAGAGGAGCAGTGACCATTGAAGTAGTGATAGAAAAGAGATAAAGATGCAACAGTGCGGCAAAGAGACAGAGGTTGAAGGGAGCCAGTAAGAGAAGCAGTGACCATTGAAGTAGCGATAGAAAAGAGATAAAGATGCAACAGTGCGGCAAAGAGACAGAGGTTGAAGGGAGTCAGTAAGAGGAGCAGTGACCATTGAAGTAGCGATAGAAAAGAGATAAAGATGCAACAGTGCGGCAAAGAGACAGAGGTTGAAGGGAGCCAATAAGAGGAGCAATGACCATTGAAGTAGCGATAGAAAAGAGATAAAGATGCAACAGTGCGGCAAAGAGACAGAGGTTGAAGGGAGCCAGTAAGAGGAGCAGTGACCATTGAAGTAGCGATAGAAAAGAGATAAAGATGCAACATTGCGGCAAAGAGACAGAGGTTGAAGGGAGCCAGTAAGAGGAGGAGAGTTAATGAGACGAAAAGCCTTTGACTCCAGACAGATAAATGACAATGTGTGTGTGTGTGTGTGTGTGTGTGTTAAATCTCTCTGTAGGCGTCATATTAGCAAATTTAACCAAGAAATAACTCAACACAGATCATATATTTTAACACACTGCTAGAAACGTAATGTAAACAAAGAATTAGCTATGAACTGTACACCCATATATGAAGCCAAGTGTATATTTCACCTATTTATTATCATTATTTTTTTTTTGTTTTTATCTCTACACAATCGTAGGTAAATTTGAAATAAACTTTCTGCACATTTAAAATTTTGAAATTGAATCAGTTATATTTAAATCCCATAGTTCAAACGGTCTCCACAGGGTAGAATATAAGCATGGTGACTGCAGAAATAATAATAATAATAATAATAGTTGTAGTAGTACCAGCAGTTACAATATAATAATAATAATAATAATAATAATAATAATATAATCTATCTATATCTATAGCCAGACGTCATAATCCCATAAGGGGTGACCGTTTGACTCTGTTTTACAGGGAGGGGCACTAACCCTCCACGAACTCACCTGCTGACGAATAATAATAATAATAATAATAATAATAATAACAGTAGTAGTAATAATAATAATAATAATAATAGTAATAATAATAATAATAATAATAATAGTAATAATAATAATAATAATAGTAGTAGTAGTAGTAGTAGTAATAATAATAATAATAATAATAATGCACCATCACTAAGGATCTACACTTACTTATAAACAAAACAAATCCATTATATTTTCAGGGCCAATACCCACCCACTACACACCCACACAGCCACATACTTATACAAGCTGGGAGGGAGTTGAGGGACGTGTGTATAACCAGGCACTGGATCTGACCAGTTATATCAGTGCCACCGCATGAAGGCTGCCCTCTCTCTAACCCTGAGGTCACTAAATGCTAAGGTTGGGTGTCACATATTCGTAAATTCACATACCATACTTCACACCCACATGCATAGATAGACAGACATAGACAGATAGACAGACATAGATAGATTTACAGAACAAGGCCACTATACAATTCTATCTATCTATTGCCAGACGCCATAATCCGGTAAGGGGGGGCCATTTGAGTTAGTTGTTTTATGTCTATCTGTCTATCTATTGCCAGACGCCATAATCCCGTAAGGAGTAGCCATTTGAGTTAGTTGTTTTACGGGGAGGGGCACTAACCCTCCACCAACCCACTTGTTGACACGTAGGGAACACATATGGGTTGTTATATGGTTACCACCCAGCGTATTAAATGATTTCCTGGCTTACGAGAAATAATTTGGCTTCTCACTCAATGTAGAGTCACCCTGAAGTAGCCTTACATTGGGTGAGTGGATGATGGACGCTCCCTTGAGATTAATGTTAGAATATGATGCTAGTCACGAAGAAGTGCTATGGAAAGGATGTAGAGTAGCAATATTTTTTTCTGTCACTGAGCTACATGAAATATTGTATGTGAGAGGGAATGTGTGATGGAGGGAAGGGGGGTGAGGGGTAGGCCGAGGATGAGATGAAGGGATGGAGTGGAGAAGTATGGAAGAGATGGGGGTGTGAGCTGGTGGGATGGAGAGTGAGAGACTGACGAGGAGAGTGTATGTGAGTGAGGTGGAGGGGGGAAGAGGGAGGGGGGAAGAGGGAGGGGGAGGCCAAGGATGAGATGGAGGGATGGAGTGGAGAGGTATATGAGAGAGGGGAGTGTGAACTGGGAGCAGGGCAGTGAAATGAAGAGGGACAGGGCGACGTGGAGGCGATTTGTTTGTGGCCACCCCGTATGGGATTAAGGCGTCTGGCAATAAATAGACAAACAGACACTGCTTACTACATACAAAAGACAAGATGGAAGGAAATAAAGACAGTAAAGGAAAGGCTGGCTTTTAACACCTCACGTCTCAAATGGCTCTCTTACCTTCTCACTTTCTTTACCAAAACACTGTGATGGCAGGGAGAATAAAGTGGGTCAAGGGCAGTAAAGGAGGGAGAATTTACTACTTACCAAACAGCGAGGGATGGAAGGAAATAGAGGAGAAAAAATAAAGACAGACTTGAATATAAGAATCAGTAGAGTTAACCTGACATTGCATTTCTTTACCAAAACACTGAGATGGAAGGGAGAATAAAGTGGGTAAAGGGAGGTAAAGGAGGGAGAATTGACTGCTTACCACACGAGGAGGGAAGGAAATAAAGGAGATATACTAAGCAAAGGAAAAGAGCTGAACTTTCACACATTACAAAGCTGCCCTCTTACTTTCTCTACCAATAAAGATGAGATGGAAGGAAGCAGGCAGTAAAGGAAGGACAATACCACTTACCGAATGACGAGGGAAAGAGGGGAATGAATAAGGTAAATAAAGACTAAGTTACGGGTAAGATCTGACCTTTGACATGCCACGTAACAAGCTGGCTACAGTTCTTGGTGGAGTT